>NC_041390.1:520999349-521021935 GCF_002162155.2 Triticum dicoccoides | reverse complement strand
CTCCCTCCTCTCTGGTGAGCTCCTCCTCCCTCCTCTCCTCCCATTCCCTCATGGTTTGTCCTTCCTCCTCTCCGATGCTTCGGTGAACTCCTCTCCAGCGACCTCCTCCTCCTCTCCGACGATGTAGGAGAGCGCCTCTCCGGTGACCTCCTCCTCCTCCTCTCCGGCGAACTCCTCTCCGACAAAATAACACGGCAAAAGAACGTACAAGATCCAAAAACAGGAACAAAATTTGAAATAATATCATGCCAAAAAATGAGCAAAAAAAACTAGCAAAAAATGGGAAAAATAACGATCCAGATCCAAATTCAAAATTCAAAAATAGCAATGGCGCACGGTGGGGGTTAGACGGTGCGCCACTCCTATTTTCCCGCCTTCAAAATTCAAAAATACTAATGGCGCACCGTGGCCTATACTAATGGTGCACCAGTGGCCTATACTAATGGCGCACCAGTGGTGCGCCATTAGTATACCAGATACTAATGGCGCACCAGTGGTGCACCATTAGTCAAAAATACTAGTGGCGTGATACTAATGGCGCACCAGTGATGCGCCATTAGTAGGCAAAACTGGTGCGCCATTAGTAGCCCTTTTCCTAGTAGTGCCACCCTCGTGACCGCCTCTTTTGTTCCTTGGAGCAGGGTCCAAGTCTCCTGGATCACGTTCGGTGAGAAAATCACGTTCCCGAAGATTTTATTCCTTTTGGACTCCGTTTGATATTCCGTTTATCCGAAACACTGAAATAGGCAAAAAACAACAATTCTGGGCTGGGCCTCCGGTTAAGAGGTTAGTCCCAAAAATAATATAAAAGTGGAAAATAAAGCCCAATATAGTCCAAAACAGTAGATAATATAGCATGGAGCAATCAAAAATTATAGATACGTTGGAGACATATCACTACTTAGCACTAGCGTGCTTTTTTAACACGTGCTACTGCTAAAGTTCTGTGTATAAGGTTTTCCCTAGTAGTGATGAGTATGACCTATGATCAAATGTTCTCATTTGACTCCTAAGTCAATATACTCATATATAGATGACCTAGTCATCGCCAATTGCTTGATAGATATTAGAGTGTTTGCGCATGCTTTGCCACATATTTCATTTGCCATTTTATTGTGTGAGCATGTTGATTGCATATTTTACTCATTCGAGGACATCCACTTGTTGTTTTGATTGTTTGGATTTTTCTCTTTTGCCTAGTGGATGGAAAAGAATGCCTAAGAACCTCCTCTAGCTATCTATGCTTTTATCGTCTCAAACTCTATTCATGCTACATCACAAAGTTTGATCAAGTCATATTTCAACCACTCTGTGTGAGCAGCACTTGGAGTCCCCGATTTTTCATATACTTAAACTTCCAAAACCTAAGTGTGCATTTCGGTCTGACTGATCCATCCATTTCGGTCACACCGAGTTCACTGAGTTGATCTAGGTTTTCAATCTCAGTGCAACCAATTTGAACTTTTCAGTCACACCGATAGGGTCAGGATATATATATAAACCCACGGATGAGATTTTGGAAATTTCTTCAAACCTCCTCAGCCCGCGTGTCCTGCTCTACCGCCTCGGGTCTCCGGATTGTCTCCTTGTCGCCAACGACCTCCCTCCGCTAGTTTCCGTCGCCATCAACGGGATTCTTCCGCACCATTGTTGCCGTAGCGAACTCCCGCCGAACTAGGGTATCAGTTCAATTTTGTGTGCTAATTCCTCATTCCGATTCCTAGCACATTGCTTTGCCATGATCATTACCAAGTATGAAATCAATCTATCCAGAGAAAACTCCCTTTAGGTTAAGTTTGATTTGAAAATTTAGGGTTAGGTCTCCACTGAACTCATCTCAGACTGACCGAGTTGTAGAAATCGGTCCCACCGATTTGGCTTAGGACATTACACACGCGCTTTTCGGTCTGACCGAAAATTGCAAATTGGTGCGACCAAATTGGATTCTCTGTGAAACCCTAGCATTCTCGGACCACCGAACTGTGACTCGGTCGGACCGAGTTCACTAGTTTAGACTCCAACAGTTGCTTTGTTATCACCGAGTTTAACAAATCGGTAGCTCCAAAATGATTTCTGTGGAGAACTAAAACTAAGTTTTTGACTCATTTGTTTTGCAAAAACTCTGCACTTTGTGATGCTCATCTATTCTACCTCATCTATATCCATTCATAGGGTTTGCTTTTAGTTTGTTTGCCAGGATGTCTGATTAAAGTGATAGTCAGAACAAGTCAGAAGAGCAAGTGCACATGAGTGAGGGCACTAGTCCCTCAAGAAGCTATGATGAGGGCAGTAGGAGCACTCCGAGTAATTTACCCAAGGAATCCACCAGAACAAGGAAGAAGAAAACCTCAGATTCTGAAGATGAGGATTATGTGGCTGTGAGGAGGAAGTTAGCTCCAAAAAGAAAGTGCTGCAGAAAGAGTATGGTACTACTGCAACAACTAAGCATGGATTGCACAAAAAGACCCCTGCCAAGAGGGTGCTAACCCTAAAGGCCAGAGCCTCAACTACTGAAATCTCTAAGCCAACTAAAGAGGCTGCTGGAGGGGGAAAGAAAAGGAAAGAGAGGGTCAAGAAGACCACTGCCAGAGTCATTGGTAGATCCTCTATAATGAGAGATCCAGAAGAAGATGAAGAGGAAGAGGATGCTGCACCAGCACCCAAGTCCCAGAAGCTTATGGGGGATGCCATTAAGTCAGGGGCTACCACTTCAAAGCCCAAGACTGCCCCCAAGGCTGCAGCTCAAGCTCAGAAGCCTTCTAAGCCTAAGAGAAGCACCAGGAACATCCCAGCTGAAGAAAAGAACAAGGCTCCAGTGCCTGAAGTTGAAGAAGAAGATGCAGAAGCCCAAGTGCTGAGAAAACTAAAACCAAATATTCTAGAACACAATGACATTCATCTAGTTTCTGAGGACATGAACATCAGGAAGGATGCAGGATTGAGACTTTGGAGACAGTCTGATCCCTATGCTATGAGGAGGAGGACTGCAGTGGACTATAGGTTCCACATCAAGGAACAACAGGATTTCTATGAGACCATTCTGCTGGACAACAAACCTATAGTCTGTGACATGAAATGGGTTGATTGGGAATTCATTGATGAGAATGAAGACAATTTCCCAGGAGTGCATGAAATCTTCAAAGCTTGTGGAGTTGATAAGTTTGTGGGACAGAAGCTTACCAAATGGAATGATGAGCTCATTAGGCATTTCTATTCTACAGCTCATTTCTATCCAGATGGTAGAATTATTTGGATGTCTGAGGGTACAAGGTACCAATCAACTGTTGATGAGTGGGACAAGTTGATCAATGCCCAAGAAGAGCATGAAGATGATTTGGATGTGTATGCCAAGAAGAAGAAGGACCACAACTCCATGGCAAACATGTACAAGATTACCAACAAAGCTTTGGAGACACACAAGCTTGGATCTGTGCATTATCTATTGTCTGGTCTGCCTACAATCAACACAATCTTAAGGCGTACTCTATTACCCAAATTTGGAGATCATAAGATGATAAGAGGACATTCAATCAACTTGCTGCAGGTATTTGATGTTCCTCAAAAATGCAAGGTCATGAGTCTGATTGTGGAGACAATCAAGAGGACTACTGCAGATCAGAAAAGATCTTGTGGGTATGCTCCACACATTCAGGTGCTCATCGACTCCAAGATGGGCACATGTACTTACTTGTTGGAGAAGGAGCATTTACCATTGCACCCAGAATTTGAGGATAATGTAGTTGTGATGAATGAGGATGATCCTTCATCAGCACAAGCACAAGAGAACAGAGCTAAGGCAAAGGCGGAAAAGGCAGCAAGGATGCCAAGTGATGAGGAAGCATCTCAGGTGTTCCTAAAGAGCAAACAAGATGAGCTAGGTTATCTGATTCAGGCAACTTTGAGGATTGAGAAGGGCCTGGCCACCCTGACTCAAAATCAGCAGAGCTTGTAGAGGATCGTTGAGACAAAGTTTTATGATTTTGATCTGAAAGTGACTGAGATACAAATGGCAGTCGAGAAGCTCCAGGAGGAAGCAGAGGAGAAGAGAGGAAAGGCAACTATGGATGCTTTTCAGCGAGTGCTAAGAAGTCAGAGTTCAGCGGCAGTGCCCGTGTCAGATACAAGAGCTACTTCATCTGCACCAGCAACAACTTTTGTGCCACCTCCAGCAACCACTCCACCGTCTCCAACATCATCCACTGATGCCTTCGTCCTTGGAGTTCTCTCTAAACCACCTGCCGAAGACCAAGCCTGAGAGACGCATATCACTATGCATTTTCAAACGTTTCAGTAACTTGTTGCCAAAGGGGGAGAAATGTATAGATCATAGGCTTTGAGAGAGAGTGTTTTGCTCCTTTGTCTCTCTTGCTATTTGGTTGAACTTTTGTGTGTGATCATTTGATACTCCTCATGTCTATGTGTGAGATACTTGTATGATCATGTGTTTGATCATATTCAACTTTAATGCTTGCTTGGATGACATTATCTTTTATATCCCTATATGATCATTCACTTTGCTTGGTGATGAGTACATGTTTTAATTCCTATCATTTTGAGCGCTCCACCAAGATGTATGTGACATGGAAAAGTGACCCATGATCCTAATCAATTGTGCATTTGCATTCAAAAGAAAATCTTAAATAATGCACAAATTTAGGGGGAGCTCTTGCTTATCACATGTATCAAAAGAAAAGCAATGATGTATTTAAATCTTATTATCATTTGTCGAAGATTTGATCTATATGTTGTCATCAATTACCAAAAAGGGAGAGATTGAAAGTGGAACTATCCCTGGGTGGTTTTGGTAATTACTAACAACATATAGCTCATTGAACTAATACTATTTCAAGATGATCATTTCAGAAAGTTCAATGATAGGCATGGCATGGATTAGGAATGTGGACCCCTCAAAATGCTAAGGACACACATTGGCTCAAGCTCAAGACTCTACATTTTCATTTTAGTGATCCAAGATCACATTGAGTCCATAGGAAAAGCCAATACTATTAAACGGGGATGAGGTGTTTCTTAATGACCTACTTGCTCAAAATGCTTAGTGATATGCTCCAAAAACCCTCAACCACTTTCTCATATACACATATGTCCCAAATGAAAAGTCAAACTCGGCCCCACCGAAATATTGTATCCGGCGCCACCAAGTTCACTTGACATAGCCACTGACAGAAACCCTAGTCACTTCGGTCTCACCGATAGGGATCTCGGTCTCACTGAGATGGGATTGCCAACTGTCTGTTTCCCTTCGTAACATTTTGCTCCAACCGAGATGATTCATCGGTCCCACCGAGTTCGCAATGCAAACTCTCTGTTTCCCTTTCGTAATGTTCTGGTCTCACCAAAATGAGCGAATCGGTCCCACCGAGCTTGCCTGACCAACTCTCTGGTCAGCTTATTACCAAAATCGGTCCCACCAAGTTTGTGTAATCGGTCTCATCGAGATTACGTTATGCCCTAACCCTAATGGAATCGGTCCCACCGAGTTGACATGTCGGTCCCACTGAAAAGCCTAATGTTCACATTTTGAACTAAATCGGTCTGACCGAGTTTTTTGATTCGGTCCCACCGAGTTTGGTAAATCGTGTGTAATGGTTAGATTTTGTGTGGGGGCTATATATACCCCTCCACCCTTCCTTCATTATGGGGGAGAGCCATCAGAACATGCCTACACTTCCAGCATTCATTTTGTGAGAGAGAACCACCTACTCATGTGTTGAGACCAAGATATTCCATTTCAACCATATGAATCTTGATCTCTAGCCTTCCCCAAGTTGCTTTCCACTCAAATCATCTTTCCACCAAATCCAAATCTGTGGGAGAGAATTGAGTGTTCGGGAGACTATCATTTGAAGCACAAGAGCAAGGAGTTCATCATCAACACACCATCTATTACCTTTTGGAGAGTGGTGTCTCCTAGACTGGTTAGGTCTCACTTGGGAGCCTCCGACAAGATTGTGGAGTTGAACCAAGGAGTTTGTACGGGCAAGGAGATCGCCTACTTTGTGAAGATCTACCCTAGTGAGGCAAGTCCTTCGTGGGCGATGGCCATGGTGGGATAGACAAGGTTGTTTCTTCGTGGACCCTTCGTGGGTGGAGCCCTTCGTGGACTCGTGCAACCGTTACCCTTCGTGGGTTGAAGTCACCGTCAACGTGGATGTGCGATAGCACCACCTATAGGAACCACGCCAAGAATCTCCGTGTCTACATTGCGTTTGATCCCTCCAAACTCCTCCCTTTACCTTCATATGCAAATGTTTTACATTCCGCTGCTACACTCCTAGACTTGCATGTGTAGGTTGATTGCTTGTCTTGTGCTAAGTTGTTAAAATCTCCCACGACTTTAAATTGGGAAACGGCTAGATTTTTATTTAGCCAAGTAGTCTAATCACCCTCCCTCTAGACATACTTTTGATCCTACAGTTGGTGATGACGCGGCGAAGTTGTTGGTGTAGACCGTTTTCACGATGATGGCCACGACGGCGTTTCGGCGCCACCTGGAGAGAGGGGAGAGTGCCCCCTCCTTCTTCCTGCTTGACCTTCCACCTAGATGGGAGAAGGGTTTCCCCTCTGGTCCATGGTCTCCATGGCGGCGGTGGGGCAGGAGCCCCTCCGAGATTGGATCTCTCTCTCTCCTTCTGTTTCTGCGCTCCTAGATTCTGCCCTTTCACTGTTTCTTAAATTCTCGGATATCTGTAAATCCGATTGGGCTGAAATTCTAACACGATTTTTATCTGGATATTATATTTCTTCCGCCAGAAGAAGGGAACCAACCGCCTTATGGAGTGGCCACAAGGGCCCAGGGCGCGCCCCTCACCCTTGTGGGCCCCTCGGGCATCATCTCGCATTGATTCTTTTTCACCAAAATCACATATATTCCAAAAAAATCTCCGTAAGATTTTGTCCCGTTTGGACTCCGTTTGGTATGGATTTTCTCTGAAAAAACATGCAACAAACAGGAACTGACACTCGATCAATATGTTAGTCCCAAAAATAGTATAAAAAGTTGCCAAAAGTATGTAAAAGTTGTAGAATATTGGCATGGAACAATAAAAAATTATAGATACGATGGAGACGTATCAGCATCCCCAAGCTTAATTCCTACTCATCCTCGAGTAAGTAAATGATAAAAAAGATAATTTTTGATGTGGAACGCTACCTAGCATAATCTTGATCATATAATCTAATCATGGCATGAATATTATGACACGAGTGATTCAAAGCAATACTCTATCATTTGACATTAAGACAATAATACTTCAAGCATCCTAATAAAGAAATAATGTATTTCTCAAAATAACATGGCCAAAGAAAGTTATCCCTACAAAATCATATAGTCTGGCTATGCTCCATCTTCATCACACAAAGTATTTCATCATGCACAACCCCAATGACAAGCCAAGCAATTGTTTCATACTTTTAATGTTCTCAAGCCTTTTCAACTTTCACGCTATACATAAGCATGATCCACGGATATAACACTATAGGTGGAATAGAATATGATGGTGGAGGTTGTGTGAAGAAGACAAAAAGGAAGAAAGTCTCACATCAATGCGGTTAATCAACGGGCTATGGAGATGTCCATCAATTGATGTCAATGCGAGGAGTAGGGATTGTCATGCAACGAATGCACTAAGAGCTATAAGTGTATGAAAGCTCAAACTGAAAACTAAGTGGGTGTGCATCCAACTTGCTTGCTCATGAAGACCTCGGGCATTTGAGGATGCCCATCATCGGAATATAGAAGCCAAGTTCTATAATGAAAATTCCCACTAGTATATGAAAGTGATAACTCAAGATACTCTCTATATGAAGAACATGGTGCTACTTTGAAGCACAAGTGTGGTAAAAGATAGTAGCATTGCCTCTTCTCTCTTTTTCTCTCATTTTTTTGTTTTTTTGGGCTCTATCTTCTTTTGGCCTCTTTTTATTTATTTTCATCCGGAGTCTCATCCCGACTTGTAGGGGAATCATAGTATCCATCTTCCTTTCCTCACCCGGGACAATGGTGTAATAATGATGATCATCACACTTTTATTTACTTACAACTCGATACTGGAACAAAATATGACTCTATATGAATGCCGCTGGTAGTGTACCAGGATGTTCCATGATCTAGCATACCAAAGATATAAAAAAACGGACAAGCCATGCAAATATCATGCTAGCTATCTTACGATCATGCAAAGCAATATCACAATGAATCCTCAAGTCATGTATATGATGATGATGGAATTTGCATGGCCATATATCTCGGAATGGCTATGGGAATACCATGATAGTTAGGTATGGTGGCTGTTTTGAGGAAGATATAAGGAGGCTTATGTGTGATAGAGTGTATCGTATCACGGGGTTTGGATGCACCGGCGAAGTTTGCACCAACTCTCGAGGTGAGAAAGGGCAATGCACGGTACTGAAGAGGCTAGCAATGACGGAAGGGTGAGAGTGCATATAATCCATGGAATCGGGGGATAGATTCGTAGGAAAAGACCATTGCTCGTCCCCGACCGCCACTCATAAGGAAGACAATAAAAAATAAATCATGCTCCGACTTCATCACATAACGGTTCACCATACGTGCTTGCTTCGGGAATCATAAACCTTAACACAAGTATTTCTACCAATCCACAATTACTCACCAGCATGACTCTAATATCACCACCTTTATGTCGCAAAACCATTGCAAGGAATCAAACATATCATATTCAGTGATCTACAAGTTTTATGTATGATTTTATGACTAACCATGTGAATGACCAATTCCTGTCAACTCTCTAAATAGATATAAGTGAAGAAAGAGAGTTCAATTCCTTCTACAAAAGATATGCCCACGCTCTAACAAATATAAGTGAAGCAAAAGAGAATTCTAGAAATGGCGGTTTCTATGTGTAGGGAAACAGGCAATTCAAACTTCAAATGATATAAGTGAAGCACATGAAGCATTCTATAAAGCCATACTTAAAAGATATAAGTGAAGTTCATAGAGCATTCTACAAATCAACCAAGGACTATCTCATACTAGCATGGTGCATTATTAAAATAAAAATAAAAATCACACGACGCTCCAAGATTTACGCATATCATGTGACTAATAATAATATAGCTCCAAGTAAAATTACCGATGATAGTTAGAAGAAAGAGGGGATGCCTTCTGGGGCATCCCCAAGATTAGTTGCTTGGGAGTCCTTGAATATTACCTTGGAGGTGCCTCGAGCATCCCCAAGCTTAGGCTCTTTCCACTCTTATTCCTTCATCCATTGTGATCTCACCCAAAATTTGAAAACTTCAATCACACAAAACTTAACAAAACCCTCGTGAGATCCGTTACTATAATAAAATAGATCACCATCTTAAGTACTGTTGGAAACTCATTCATATTTTACTTTTTTGTTGTAGCCACTATAATATAAGTTTTCCATGGCTTATACCACCAACACAATCGATGGTTTCATCAAAACGAGAAAAACAATGCATCAAAAACATAATCTGTCTTAAACAGGACAGTCTGTAGCAATCTGAATATCTACCATACTTCTGTAACTCCAAAAATTCTGAAACATTAGGACAATATAAAATTTTTGTGTAGAAGTACTGTGCAAAAAGTTTCACAAATGTTCGATGTTCCAGTAAAAAATGAAAATTCATGCACTATAGCCAAAGTTTCTATTTTTGCATTGCACAAACCAAACAATCAATCTAATCCTCCTAAAGGCAAATCTTGGCACATTATTTTTATAAAACAATGGATTTGTACAAGGGGATAATTATTTTTGTTGAAAATTTTCTGTAATCAAGGTTTGAAAAGTTTCCATGGGCATGAACAAAGTTCAAGGAGCTCCCCCACTTCAATGGTGCTCGTCTTTCTTACTTTCACTTTTCTTTTTGAAATAGTTTTTGGTTGCCCGCTTCATTTTTTGTTTTTAAACTTTTTAAAAACACTCAACATAATAAAATGAATCTCTAAAACTTCCGGGTTGTCTCCCTGGCAGCGCTTTCTTTAAAGCCATTAAGCTAGGCATATTGTGCTCAAGTAATGGATCCACCCGGATCCCAAGGTATATCAAAGCCAATTTTAATTAACAATGATTTTTGATTTAGTAGTGAGAACAATGCAACATATATCATGTCACATGAAAGTATAACTCTCTTCCTATGCATCGACATGTCATAAAAGAACAATTCATGCATACATAGTAAAGGCCGATACATAGCATAAACAACATCTTGAAATTTTATCGTATTGGAAACATAGAGAGGAGGAGATGTAGTTCCTCTCTCATAATAATTGCAAGTAGGAGCAGCAAGCACATGCATATTATATTTATGAAAATCATCATGTGTAGTAGTAAAACGTAACCCATCAATATAATCCTTAATAACGCAAATTTCTCCGATATAGTGTAGTTGGGAGAATTCAAAAAGATAATAGGACTATCATATGTGGGTGCAATAGTAACAATTTAATTCTTAACATAAGGAACTATAGAAAGTTCATCTCCATAAGCATAATTCATATTGGCATCATGGCCACAAGCATAGAAAGCATCAAGTTCACCAAAAATGGATATTTCAAACGAATCAAAGGGATCATAGCAATCATCCTTTGGAAGCACGATGGGAAATTAAACAATGTATGAGTTGAAGAGTTACACTCATTAGAAGGTGGGCACGGGTGATCAATCCGCTCTTCCTCCTTTTGTTCTTCGCTCTCATCATCTTTTTCATCTAATGAGCTCACAGTTTTAGCAATTTCTTCTTCCATAGATTCCTACAAAATATTAATCTCTTCTTGGACAGCGGAGACTTTCAGAATAAATGCATCAATATCAACATTGTATTCATAACTCTCATAGAAATATTTAAGTATAGCAAAATTTTCAGGCCTATAAACAACATCATCAAAAGCTTCATACTTTTCAAACAAAGATTCAATTTCATAAGCACCCTTAAAAGCAATGAATTCTTCTATTCGTCCCACATCATAGTAATCATATATATCATTAGCATAAGAAGCCAAGGTTTCATTCTCATTAAATCTAGAAGAAAAGGGAAGATGTCGAGCCTTCATCCTAGAGCAACAAGTATAATCATATCTTTGGCATAGATTCCAAGCATACCAAAGCAACATAAAAATTTGATCCCATAAGAGTGTTGGGTAACGCAGTAATTTCAAAAAAATTCCTACACACACGCAAGATCATGGTGATGCATAGCAACGAGAGGGGAGAATATCGTCTACGTACCCTCATAGACCGTAAGCAGAAACATTATGACAACGCGATTGATGTAGTCTTACGTCTTCATGATCGACCGATCTAGTACCGAAGATACGGCACCTCCGCGATCTGCACATGTTCGGCTCGGTGGTGTCCCGCGAACTCACGATCCAGTAGAGCTTCGAGGGAGAGCTTCGTCAGCACGACGGCGTGATGACGGTGATGATGTTGCTACTGGAACAGGGCTTCGCCTAAGCATCGCTACAATATTACTGAGGTGGATTATGGTGGAGGGGGCACCGCACACGGCTAAAGATCAATGATCAACTTGTGTGTATTTGGGGTGGCCCCCTCCCCCGTATATAATGGAGTGGAGGAGGGGGAGGGCCGCCCCTCCTATGGAGCGCCCCATGGGGAGTCCTACTCCCACCGGGAGTAGGATTCCCCCAATTTCCATGTAGTAGGAGTAGGAGAAGGAAGGAGGAAAGAGGGAGAAGGAAAGGGGGGCGCCACCCCCCTTCCTAGTCCAATTCGGACCAGAGGGGGAGGGGGCGCGCGGCCTGCCCTGGCAGCCCCTCCTCTCTTTCCACTAAGGCCCATAAGGCCCATTAAACTCCCCGGGGGGTTCCGGTAACCCCCCGGTACTTCGGTATATGCCCGAACTTCACTCGGAACCCTTCCGATGTCCAAACATAGTCGTCCAATATACCGATCTTTATGTCTCGACGATTTCGAGACTCCTCGTCATGTCTGTGATAAAATCCGGAACTCTGGACTACCTTCGGTGCATCAAAAGATATAAGCTCATAATACCGATCGTCACCGAACGTTAAGTGTGCGGACCCTACGGGTTCGAGAACTATGTAGACATGACCGAGACATGTCTCCGATCAATAAGCAATAGTGGAATACGGATGCTCATATTGGTTCCTACGTATTCTACGAAGATCTTTATCAGTCAAACCGCATAACGATATACGTTGTTCCCTTTGTCATCGGTATGTTACTTGCCTGAGATTCGATCGTCGGTATCTCAATACCTAGTTCAATCTCGTTACCGGCAAGTCTCTTTACTTATTCTGTAATGCTACATCCTATAACTAACGCATTAGCTACATTTTTTGCAAGGAAGGCTTATAGTAATGTATATTGCCGAGAGGGCCCAGAGATACCTCTCCGACAATCGGAGTGACAAATCCCAATCTTGATCCATGCCAACTCAACAAACACCATCGGAGACACCTGTAGAGCACCTTTATAATCACCCAGTTACGTTTTGACATTTGGTAGCACACAAAGTGTTCCTCCGGTATTCGACAGTTGCATGATCTCGTAGTCATAGGAACTTGTATAGTTATGGAGAAAGCAATAGCAACAAACTAAACGATCATTGTGCTAAGATAACGGATGTGTCAAGTCAATAACATCATTCTCTAATGATGTGATCCCGTTAATCAAATGAAAACTCATGTCTATATGGTTAGGAAACATAAACAACATTGACTTAACGAGCTAGTCAAGTAGAGGCAAACTAGTGACATTATGTTTGTCTATGTATTCACACATGTACTAAGTTTCCCGTTAATACAATTCTAGCATGAATAATAAACATTTATCATGATATAAGGAAATATAAATAACAACTTTATTATTGCCTCTAGGGCATATTTCCTTCAGTCTCCCACTTGCACTAGAGTCAATAATCTAGATTACATTGTAATGATTCTAACACCCATGGAGTCTTGGTGATGATCATGTTTTTCTCGTGAGAGAGGCTTAGTTAACGGGTCTGCAACATTCAGATCCGTTTGTATCTTGCAAATCTCTATGTCTCCCTCCTTGACTTGACCCCGGATGGAATTGAAGCGTCTCTTGATGTGCTTGGTTCTCTTGTGAAATCCGGTTTCCTTTGGCAAGGCAATTGCACCAGTATTGTCACAAAAGATTTTCATTGGCCCCGATGCACTAGGTATGACACCTAGATCGGATATGAACTCCTTCATCTAGACTCCTTCATTTGCTGCTTCAGAAGCAGCTATGTATTCCACTTCACATGTAGATCCCGCCACGATGCTCTCCTTGGAACTGCACCAACTGACAGCTCCACCATTTAATAAAAATACGTATCCGGTTTGTTGTTGGGGAACGTAGTAATTTCAAAAAAATTCCTACGCACACGCAAGATCATGGTGATGCATAGCAACAAGAGGGGAGAGTGTTGTCTATGTACCCTCCTAGACCGAAAGCGGAAGCATTAGCACAATGCGGTTGATGTAGTCGTACGTCTTCACGATCCGACCGATCAAGTACCGAACGGACGGCACCTCCGAGTTCAGCACACGTTCAGCCCGATGACGTCCCTCGAACTCCGATCCGGCCGAGTGTTGAGGGAGAGTTTCGTCATCACGACTTCATGGTGACGATGTTGATGTTCTACCAACGCAGGGCTTCGCCTAAGCACTACTATATTATTGCCGAGGTGGACTATGGTGGAGGGGGGCACCGCACACGGCTAAAAGATCAACTTGATCAATTGTTGTGTCTTTGGGGTGCCCCCTGCCCCCGTATATAAAGGAGTGGAGGAGGTGAAGGGCTGGCCCTCTCTATGGCGCGCCCTGGGGGAATCCTACTCCCAAGTAGAACTAGGAGCCTTCCATGTAGTAGGAGTAGGAGGGAAGGAAAGGGAAGGGAAAAGGAGAAGGAAGGAAGGGGGCGTCCCCCCTCCCTAGTCCAATTCGGACCAGCCCATGGGGAGGGGTGCGGCCACCCTTTTAGGACTTTCTCTCCTTTCCCGTATGGCCCATTAAGGCCCAATACGAATTCCCGTAACTCCCCGATACTCCCGAAAATACCTGAATCACTCGGAACCTTTCCGATGTCCGAATATAGTCGTCCAATATATCGATCTCTACGTCTCGACCACTTCGAGACTTCTCGTCATGTCCCCGATCTCATCCGGGACTCCGAACTCCTTCGGTACATCAAAACACATAAACTCATAATATAACCATCATCGAACTTTAAGCGTGCAGACCCTACGGGTTCGAGAACTATGTAGACATGACCGAGACACGTCTCCGCTCAATAACCAATAGCGGAACCTGGATGCTCATACTGGCTCCTACATATTCTACGAAGATCTTTATCGGTCAAACCGCATAACAACACACGTTGTTCCCTTTGTCATCGGTATGTTACTTGCCCGAGATTCAATCGTCGGTATCTCAATACCTAGTTCAATCTCGTTATTGGCAAGTCTCTTTACTCATTCCGTAATACACCACTCCGCAACTAACTCATTAGTTGCAATGCTTGCAAGGCTTTAAGTGATGTGCATTACTGAGTGGGCCCAGAGATACCTCTCCGACAATCAGAGTGACAAATCCTAATCTCGAAATACGCCAACCCAACAAGTACCTTCGGAGACACCTATAGAGCACCTTTATAATCACCTAGTTACGTTGTGATGTTTGGTAGCACACAAAGTGTTGCTCCGGTAAACGGGAGTTGCATAATCTCAGAGTCATAGGAACATGTATAAGTCATGAAGAAAGCAATGGCAACAAACTAAACGATCAAGTTCTATGCTAACGGAATGGGTCAAGTCAATCACATCATTCTCTAGGGCATATGTATGACTAGGAAACTTAACCATCTTTGATTCAACGAGCTAGTCAAGTAGAGGCATACCAGTGACATACTGTTTGTCTATGTATTCACAAAAGTATTATGTTTCCGGTTAATACAATTCTAGCATGAATAATAAACATTTATCATGATATAAGGAAATAAATAATAACTTTGTTATTACCTCTAGGGCATATTTCCTTCAGTCTCCTACTTGCACTAGAGTCAATAATCTAGTTCACATTACCATGTGATTAACATCCATAGTTCACATCGTCATGTGACCAACACCCAAAGGGTTTACTAGAGTCAATAATCTAGTTCACATCGCTATGTGATTAATACCCAAAGAGTACTAAGGTGTGACCATGTTTTGCTTGTGAGGGAAGTTTAGTCAACGGGTCTGCCACATTCAGATCAGTAAGTATTTTGCAAATTCCTATGTCAACAATGCTCTGCACGGAGCTACTCTAGCTAATTGCTCCCACGTTCAATATGTATCCAGATTGAGATTTAGAGTCATCTGGATCAGTGTCAAAATTTGCATCGACGTAACCCTTTACGACGAACCTTTTTGTCACTTCCATAATCGAGAAACATATCCTTATTCCACTAAGGATAATTTTGACCGCTGTCCAGTGATCTACTCCTAGATCACTATTGTACTCCCTTGCCAAAAACAATGTAGGGTATACAATAGATTTGGTGGACAGCATGACATATTTTATAGAACCTATGGCCAAGGCATAGGGCATGACTTTCATTCTCTTTCTATCTTCTGTCGTGGTCGAGATTTGAGTCTTACTCAGTTTCACACCTTGTAAGACAGGCAAGAACTCTTTCTTTGACTATTCCATTTTGAACTACTTCAAAATCTTGGCAAGGTATGTACTCATTGAAAAACTTATCGAGCGTCTTGATCTATCTCTATAGATCTTGATGCTCAATATGTAAGCAGCTTCACCGAGGTCTTTCTTTGAAAAACTCCTTTCAAACACTCCTTTATGCTTTGCAGAATAATTCTACATTATCTCCGATCAACAATATGTCATTCACATATACTTATCAGAAATGATGTAGTGCTCCCACTCACATTTTTTAAATACAGGCTTCACCTCAAGTCTGTATACAACTATATGCTTTGATCAACTTATCAAAGCGTATACTCCAACTCCGAGATGCTTGCAATAGTCCATAGATGGATTGCTGGAGCTTGCATATTTTGTTAGCACCTTTAGGATTGACAAAACTTTCTTGTTGCATCATATACAACTCTTCTTTAATAAATCCATTAAGGAATGTAGTTTTGTTTATCCATTTGCCAGATTTCATAAAATGTGGCAATTGCTAACATGATTCGGACAGACTTAAGAATAGACACGAGTGAGAAACTCTCATCGTAGTCAACACCTTGAACTTTTTGAAAAACTTTTTTGACAATTCTAGCTTTGTAGATAGTAACACTACTACTAGCGTCCGTCTTACCCTTGAAGATCCATTTAATCTCAATGGCTCGCCGATCTTTGGGCAAGTCAATCAAAGCCCATACTTTGTTCTTATACATGGATCTCATCTCAGATTTCATGGCCTCAAGCCATTTTGTGGAATCTGGGCTCATCATCGCTTCCTCATAGTTCGTAGGTTCGTCATGGTCAAGTAACATGGCCTCCAGAATAGGATTACCGTTCCACTCTAGTGCGGATCTCACTCTGGTTTACCTACGAGGTTCGGTAGTAACTTGACCTGAAGTTACATGATCATCATCATTAGCTTCCTCACTAATTGGTGTAGTAATCACAGGAATAGATTTCTGTGATGAACTACTTTCCAATAAGGGAGCAGGTATGGTTACCTCATCAAGTTCTACTTTCCTTGTTACGCCCTCAATGCGGCTATATCTCCGACATGTCGAAGCACGACTTAGAGGCATAACCGCATTGAAAGCAATGTCAGAAGTGAGGTAATCTTCGCAAACGACCCATGTACATAAATAAAGGGGAAAGGTACATAGCTGGCTTACACTCGCCACGTCACACAAATACATAAATAATTCATTACATTCATCCTATACACTCAAGGTCCGACTATGGAACCAAAATGAAGATGAACCCCAAATGCAACATAGTCCCCGATCGCCCCAACTGGGCACCACTACTGATCATCTGGGAAAGACACGTAGTAACGATGAGAGTCTTCATCGAACTCCCACTTGAGCTCAGTCATATCATCTGGAACGGTATCATCGGTCCCTGCATCTAGTTTTGGAAGTAATCTGTGAGTCACGGGGACTCAGCAATCTCGCACCCTCGCGATCAAGAATATTTAAGCTTATAGGTAAGGTAAAGGTATGAGGTGGAGCTGCAGCAAGTGACTAGCATATATGGTGGCTAACATATTCTCAAAAGAGAGCGAGAAGAGACCATCACGGCTACACATGCGGTTGATGCATTTTAATTAAGTTAAGTTTCGGGTTTTCTACAACCGGACATTAACAAATTCCCATCTGCCCATAACCGCGGGCACGGCTTTCGAAAGTTCAAATCCCTGCAGGGGAGTCCCAACTTAGCCCATCACAAGCTCTCACGGTCAATGAAGGATATTCCTTCTCCCAAGACAATCCGATCAGACTCGGCATCCCGGTTACAAGACATCCTCGACAATGGTAAAACTAAACCAGCAACACCACCCAGATGTGCCAACAAATCTCGATAGGAGCTGCACATATCTCATTCTCAGGGCACACCGGATGAGCAAGACGTTGGGTTGGCCAGCCCAGAGTTGCCCCTGGTAGCCCCGGACACCACTCAGTTGGACCAACACTTAGAGAAGCACTGACCCGAGGGGGTTAAAATAAAGATGACCCTTGAGTCCATGAAACCCAAGGGAAATGGCTAGGTGGCGAATGGTAAAACCAATGTTGGGCATTGCTGGAAGAGTTTTATTCAAGGCAAACTATCAAGGGGTTCCCATTATAACCCAACCGTGTAAGGAACTCAAAATCCGGGAACATAACACCGATATGACGGAAACTAGGGTGGAAACAGTGGAACAAAACACTAGGCATAAGGCGAAGCCTTCCACCCTTTACTAATTATATAGGTGCATTAAGATAAACAAGATAATATTGTGATATCCCAACAATAAACAAGTTCCAACAAGGAACGATCTCCAATCTTCACCTGCAACTAGCAACGCTATAAGAGGGGCTGAGCAAAGTGGTAACATAGCCAAACAATGGTTTGCTAGGACATGGTGGGTTAGAGGTTTGACATGGAAATTGGGAGGCATGATAAGCAAGTGGTAGGTATCGTAGCATAGGCATAGCAAAAGAGCGAGCATCTAGCAAGCAAAGATAGAAGTGATTTCGAGGGTATGATCATCTTGCCTGCAAAGTTCTCAGAGTTGCCTTGATCCTCGTAAGCATACTCAACAGGCTCCTTGATCATGTACTCATCTCCCGGCTCTACCCAAGCAAGAACAACAAGCAAAAAAGGAACACAATCAACCACGTGCAATGCTCAAGCAACATGATGCAAACATGGTATGATATGCGGGATGCGGTATGCGATGCATATGCAAGACTTGGAAAGGAATGATTGAACCCGACCTCAACTTGGAAATCCAAGAGTGCCACTTGAAAGAGGAGTTGATTTTGGTTGAAATCGATATAAAGATCACCGGAATCGGATGCACGGTTTGGAAATGGCAAGCGAAACAAATATGGCACCGGTCTGCGACAAATAGCAAGTAGCCATCTAAATGCATCAAGATAAATATGCTACAGCATTCAAATATAGAAACAAAATACATGGCAGGGATCCACTCGTGATGCTTGCCAAAAGATGAACACTCAGCTACGGCTAATTCACTCATTAACAGGTTCAAACAAGCATGGCAAAAGTGCAAAGATTACTGGTTAAAGACTTAGTGGAATTAACGGCATATCAGGAATTTATCATCAGGAAGCAATCTTTAGAGCAAGAAAACTACATGCTACAGGAACATATCATGGCAAAGCAAGGCATAGCATGAAGCTACACAAAACATATAACAAAAGTCCCTTAGTAACCTTGAGCCAAAAGGGATTAGAAAATACAATTGCAAGCATGTGAACATAGCAAAAACATAAACAAATTCAGACTTAGAGAAAAACTGGAGCATGCAAAACAGTTAACAAGTAGGCATGTTTACGAGCTCGATGCACTCACTACGAGACATTTCATGACCAACTAAGCATACACCCATCAAGAAGACATGGAATAGAAGCTAGACATGGCAAGAACAATAACATAGCATCACGGATCAATAACAACAAGCTCGGCAAAATCGCTAAACATGTTAACAATCTGCCAGGAACATTTTATAGCAAAAGTAGAGCTTGATTGACTCAAGCTAGCGTGCTCCATAAATGCAAACATAGACATGGATGGATAGAGCACCACAATATTAACTAAATATCCTTACCGATCATCCTAAAAAAAGGCATGGATCACTAGGAAACAACATGAACATATGGCATAAAAACAATAGCCGGACAAGGACTATATATATAGAGGCATAAAAAATAGTGAAATTCTAAGTCCCTAAAATCAGCATCATTAAGATACTTTGCATGCTTGTGCTAGTCACCACAAAGATCACAAAAATACATGGCATACACCCCTGTAAAGATGGCATGGAAATTTGCAAAACTCATGTAGAGCTCAGGATCATAGCATGCACACATAAATCATGGCAAAAATGACAAAAGGCCATTTGCTGAAACAGATCTGAAATATTCCTCATATAGCCCTCTTCCAATAGCATTTCGGGCATCAAGATGAGCTCAAATGAAAATGATGCAATGAGATGAAATGATGTACTCGTCGAGACGAACATTTTGATATGCTACACGCACGAATAGGAGCTACGGATGTAGAGTTATGGCATGTGGAAGAATGCAAAATTATTAGGGTTTCGGGGCAAAAGTCAACCGAGGTGGATCTCAGATCCAGATCCAGCCGGCGCGGATCCTGAGGTTCGCCAAAGTTACTATAGCTGACGACATCTCACCGGAGATGAGGGTCGCCGGAGCGGGACTTGCCGGTTCCGAGGGAGATGGAGGGGGCGGCGGACGGCGGAGGACTCCGAGCGGCGCGGGGTGGCCAGGTGCGGCCGGGCTGCGCCGGCGTTGAGGACGCGGCTGCCGGAGCGAGGCAGGCCGGTGATGGCGCGCGGCGGCATCGGGCGATGGCGGCGGAGGCGACGAGGCGGTCGGGCGGCGCGGGCTCCCAGGCGGCGGGGTGCCTCGATGAGCTTCGGGGGCCCCGGTCGGGCTGAGCGGGCCGGCGGAACTGATGCGGTGATGTGGGGTGCACGGGGACACGTGGTGCCCCAGGATTGGCGGCGGCGGTGCGGCGGATGTTATCCGGCGCCGGCGGACTTTGTCCGGCGTGCGGAGGAAGAAGGGACTAGGGTTTGGGGGTGTAGGGATACGGAATTTTCATGGAGGGGCCTATATGTAGAGGTAGAGGGAGCTAGGAAGCTCCAAATGAGGTGCGGTTTGCGGCCACGTGATCGTGATCGAACGCTCTAGATGATGGAGGAGGTTTAGGTGGGTTTTGGGCCACTTTGGAAGGGTGTTGGGCTGCAACATGCATGAGGCCTTTTCGGTGCCTCGGTTAACCGTTGGACTATCAAACGAAGTCCAAATGGTACAAAACTTGACAGGCGGTCTACCGGTAGTAAACCAAGGCCGCATGAAAAGTCTCGGTCCAATCCGAAAACGTTTAACCCCCACACACGAAAAGGGGTAGAAAGGACCACCGGAGGACCTAGGAGCGCCGGAATGCAAAAGGAACAACGGGGAACATACTCGGATGCATGAGAGGAACATGTATGCAAATGAAATGCACGTGATGACATGATATGAGATGCATGACAAAGACAAAACACACGGAGACACAAAACCCAACAACGATGAAATAAAATAACTTAGTGCTAGAAACGACAAGAGTTGGAGTACAAATAAGGTAACTTACATCCGGGGTGTTACATTCCTCCCACTCACTTCTTTCGAGAGAAACTACTTCTCTAGAAAGGATCCATTCTTAGCAATGATCATCTTGCCTTCGGATCTGTGCGAGAAGGTGTACCCAACAGTAACTTTTGGCTATCCTATGAAGACGCACTTTTCCAATTTGGGATTGAGCTTATCAGGATGAAACTTTTCACATAAGCATCGCAACCCCAAACTTTAAGAAACGACAGCTTAGGTTTCTTGCCAAACCATAGTTCATACAGTGTTGTCTCAATGGATTTAGATGGTGCCCTATTTAATGTGAATGTAGCTGTCTCTAATGCATAACCCCAAAACGATAGTGGTAAATCTATAAGAGACATCATAGATCGCACCATATCTAATAAAGTACGGTTACGACGTACGAACAAACCATTACACTGTGGTGTTCCAGGTGGCGTGAGTAGTGAAACTATTTCACATTGTTTTAACTAAAGGCCAAACTCATAACTCAAATATTTCACCTCTACGATCATATCGTAGAAACTTTTATTTTCTTGTTACGATGATTCTCCACTTCACTCTGAAATTCTTTGAACTTTTCAAATGTTTCATACTTGTGTTTCATCAAGTAGATATAATCATATCTGCTCAAATCATCTGTGAAGATCAGTAAATAATGATACCTACCGCGAGCCTCAATATTCATTGAACCACATACATCAGTATGTATGATTTCCAACAAATCTGTTGCTTGGTCCATTGTTCCAGAGAACGGAGTCTTAGTCATCTTGCCTATGAGGCATGATTCGCAAGCATCAACTGGTTCATAATCAAGTGATTCCAAAAGCTCATCAGCATGGATTTTCTTCATGCGCTTTACACCAATATGACCTAAACGGCAGTGCCACAAATAAGTTGCACTATCATTATTAACTTTGCATCTTTTGGCTTCAATATTATGAAAATGTGTATCACCACGATCGAGATCCAACAAACCATTTTCATTGGGTGTATGACCACAGAAGGTTTTATTCATGTAAACAGAACAACAATTATTCTCTAACTTACATGAATAACCGTATTGCAATAAACATGATTGTGACGCCCGGATAATTAAGCTACAGTAATTCCCTATTAACGATGCCACGTCACCACGATTACTGTTGTTAACCTCTAGATGCATCAACTCCCGTTCGAATTCATATTCAAAATCAAGCAAATAAGAAAAGTTTTCAATTGTCAAAAATTAAATGTTCTAAGGTTGACCAATAAATCCTAAGTAATTATGCTGGTGAAACCACATTTTTATAATATGATTAGATGCACTAAATAAACTAAAACAACGATAAAACAATTATCTAAAATGATTTTAAAATAATAAGCACATGCAAAACACTTTATTTAAGGTGCCAGAATATTTGGGGCTGTGACCTATTTAATAACACCAAATTAGTTGTCGCTTTTAAATTTTATAAAACTAAAATAAAAGAAAACTGAAAAGAAATAGAATAAAAAAAAGGAAGAAAAGGAAACAAAAAAAAAAGAAAAGGACCCCCCCCCACTGGGCCAACCAGGCCGGCCCAGGTCGGCCCCCACTCCCTCTCCTTATCCCCACACCCTGCAAACCCTAGCCCACTGACGCACCCACTCCCCCGCTGGATCTGGATCGGGGCAACCGTGCCCCGCCCCCATCGACGCCCCTCGCCGGAACCCTCCACCCCGACGAACGA
>NC_041390.1:520991042-520998747 GCF_002162155.2 Triticum dicoccoides | reverse complement strand
CGTCCGCCCTCTCCTCCTCCCATGGCCGCGCCACCGCGCCGCCCGCGCGCCTCCGCCCGCCATGGCCCCGGCTAGCCGCGCCGGCATGCCCCGCCGTCGGTGCCCCGGCGGCCTCGGCCCGCCCTACGGGCGAGTGCCCGCTCGGGTGCGCCCGGGGCCGGTGCCCGTTCGCCCGTTAGGGCTCCCCCTGAGCCACTGACCTTGGGGCCCCACCCCAGAACGTTTTAAAAAAGAAGAAGAAAAGAAAAGGGAATTAAAATAAATAAATAAAAAAGGTATATAAAAATAAATAAAACAATAATTAAAATAAAAATAAATTTAATTAATTAACTAAATTAATTAAGTTAATTAACCTTAATTAATTAATCTAATTAACATGTTAGCTTAATTAAACAGTAATTAGTTTAACTAAATCCTAACTAACCTAACAGAGTATGACAGGTGGGTCCCATTGGACCCACGCGTCAGTTTGACCCAGTCAACCCCTGTTGACTGCTGATGTCAGCATGACGTCATGCTGACGTCATAAATCCATTTTCCGAATTAATTAAATAATTAAATAAATTCCAGAAATTAATAAAATCTTTAGAAAATCATATCTTTTATACCGTAACTCGGATTAAAATATTTTCAACATGAAAGTTGCTCAGAACGACGAGACGAACCCGGATATGTAGCCCGTTCGTCCACCACACACCCCTAACATATCAAACCCGCAACTTTCCCCCTCCGGTTCATCTATCAGAAAACACGAAACACCGGGAATACTTTCCCGGAGGTTTTCCCCCCTTCACCGGTATCACCTACTACCGCGTTAGGGCACACCGAACACCGCGTATTGCCTTGTTATATTTTGTGATGCTTTGTTTGCTCTGTATTCATTATTTCTTCCCCCTCTTCTCTCGGTAGACTACGAGACCGACGCTGCTGCTGACTAGTTCGACTACGGAGTTGACGACCCCTCTCTCTTGCCAAAGCAACCAGGCAAGCCCCCCCCCTTGATCACCAGATATCGCCTATTCTACTCTATACTGCTTGCATTAGAGTAGTGTAGCATGTTACTGCTTTCCGTTGATCCTAATCTGATGCATAGCCTGACATTGTTGCTACACCTGTTGATACCTTACCTGCAATCCTAAATGCTTAGTATATGATGCTAGTTTATCATCATTGGCCCTACATTCTTGTCAGTCTGCCTTGCTATACTATCGGGCCGTGATCACCTGGGAGGTGATCACGGGTATATACTATACATACATACATACTATACAGATGGTGACTAAAGTCGGGTCAGCTCGAAGAGTACCCGCGAGTGATTCACGGATTGGGGGCTGAAAGGACCTTTGTCCCGACGGCCCTCTGTGTGGATCTTTGTGGCGGAGCGACAGGGCAGGTTGAGACCACCTGGGAGACAGGTGGGCCTGGCCCTGTTCGGCGTTCGCGGATACTTAACACGCTTAACGAGATCTTGGTATTTGATCTGAGTCGTCTACGAGCCTATACACACTAACCATCTACGTGGGAGTAGTTATGGGTATCCCGACGTCGTGGTATCAGCCGAAGCACTTCAGACGTCAGCGACGGAGCGGCGCGCGCCGGATTGGAACGTAAGCCTGCTCTTGTATTAAGGGGGCTAGTTCTGCTTCCGGCCGCCCTCGCAACGTGCAGGTGTGCTATGGGCGATGGGCCCAGACCCCTGTGCGCTTAGGTTTAGACCGGCGTGCTGGCCTCTCTGTTTTGCCTAGGTGGTGCTGCGACGTGTTGATCTTCCGAGGCCGGGCATGACCCAGGAAAGTGTGTCCGGCCAAATGGGATCGAGCGTGTTGGGTTATGTGGTGCACCCCTGCAGGGAAGTTAATCTATTCGAATAGCCGTGATCTTCGGTAACAGGACGACTTGGAGTTGTACCTTGACCTTATGACAACTAGAACCGGATTCTTAATAAAACACACCCTTCCAAGTGCCAGATACAACCGGTGGTCGCTCTCCCTCAGGGATACGAGGGGAGGATCGCCGGGTAGGACTTCGACCTACCCTCTTCTAATATGCTATGCGATGCTACTTGGAGGACTTCGACCTACCCTCTTCTGCCTGTTGCAAGACGAAGGTGACCAGAAGCGTAGTCTTCGATAAGACTAGCTATCCCCCCTTATTCTGGCATTCTGCAGTTCAGTCCACTGATATGGCCCTTTACACATATACCCATGCATATGTAGTGTAGTTCCTTGCTTGCGAGTACTTTGGATGAGTACTCACGGTTGCTTTCTCCCCCCTTTTTCCCCCTTTCCTTTCTTTCTGGTTGTCGCAACCAGATGCTGGAGTTCAGGAGCCAGACGCCACCGTCGACGACGACCCCTACTACACCGGAGGTGCCTCTACTACGTGCAGCCCGCTGACGACGTCCAGGAGTAGTTTAGGAGGATCCCAGGCAGGAGGCCTGCGCCTCTTTCGATCTGTATCCCAGTTTGTGCTAGCCTTCTTAAGGCAAACTTGTTTAACTTATGTCTGTACTCAGATATTGTTGCTTCCGCTGACTCGTCTATGATCGAGCACTTGTATTCGAGCCCTCGAGGCCCCTGGCTTGTATTATGATGCTTGTATGACTTATTTATGTTTTAGAGTTGTGTTGTGATATCCTCCCGTGAGTCCCTGATCTTGATCGTACACATTTGCGTGCATGATTAGTGTACGATTGAATCGGGGGCGTCACAAGTTGGTATCAGAGCCGACTGCCTGTAGGAATCCCCCTTTCACACTTCTTGGCCGAAGTCGAGTCTAGACATTGCAAAACTTTTACTAACTTGGCTGTGTGCCTTACGGGCCCACGTCGCCATTGGGTGGTACTAGGATCTTTTACTCCTCGACCTTTACTCTGGGACTCTGATCTCTCTTCTATTCGGGTTAAACGAAATTTACTAAATCTAACATTAGGATCTCGTTATCACTTTCACCCGGAGAGCCCCTTATTACTAATGATCGTCTGCTGCACCAGAAGACCCTGAAGATACTCTCCACTGTTAACCCGAGAACTTGTGTTCATCGCGTTTGCAATTCACCTTCCACCGCAAACCCTTATGGATAACTACTTGCATTTGTTATTCTTACATTCATCCCCAGTGGTCTTGTTATTACAAGATACCCTGAAAAACTCGTCGTTGTTTCAATAATCCCTTGAGCTTACTGCCTTGCTGTTCTTTGTCACTTGAATACCCCTACGGTTAATTCTCGCACTTATCGAGTATCCGCTCATCCCCCAGTTGTTCATGTGTTACACAAAAGTCTTCGAAATACCACCCGATATTCCAAAAATCCTCAGCAGCCTATTGCTCTGGAATTTCTTGTTTGCTTTCATTATGATTAATTCCATAAGTATAGAAATTTTATTGTCATTCCTTGTCATTATCATTTTGAGTCTGTTGACTCAATATGCTGCGAATACACGCAATCATCATTGATCCTTATAAATTACCTTTCCGGCTGAGTTTCCATTCTTTTAACTGGAATTGGTTCTCGACCAATCCAATTGTCGTTGATTGTACCCTAAGGCTATTCAACTTATCCATCCCTAATCAGAGCATTGCTTCTGATCCCTTGATCTGGAAATCATAATTCCTTTGCATTTGACAATTGAGTTGGTCAATTGTTTCTATAATCTGATCTCCTTGCATTCTTCTTCCTCTAGTTGAGTACCGATACTCATATCAGATCCTTTGTGGACCATCAAGTCCTTTGTTGGATTGTTATCCGACAGTGTCCTTCACATTTGATCACCTTGTGAGTTCTTCCCCTGATACATAATGCCTTTGTTAAGTTGTATCCTCTGCTTGGTCAACCATGCTCTGCTTTCGGGCTTGTGTTATTTACTCATGAAACTCGTGGTATATGTTTCCATGAAGCCCCTATGGGTTGAACATATGCCTTCTCTAAACCGTGTGAACCCGAAAGTTTTCACGAGTCATACTCTTCTGGTGCTTCACCAGATAAAATTTCAACACTGCAACATCATCGAACGTGAGAAGTGAATGAAAGGTTATGCATTGGAGAAGTGGGAGTCGACCTTGAACTTTGTGTTCATGCCCATGGACGCGATGTATATCCTATCATGGAAGCTTCTTGTAATAATAACTATTTCCTTGATAGCTAACATATGGTATCTGTGAATTGATCCCTTGCAACCGTGGTTCCAACCATGATTGTTCTTCTTTGATTCCATTTCTCGGACAAGTTAAAACAATTGTCTTCTATGGATCAATACACCAGTCCGACCTTTACTTTGATCTTGTGTTGAGTATTACCCCCCTGGTATCTCGAGATTATCATGGTACTGCACAACTTCTTATGAGTTCTTCATCAAGTGCTACCTTACCACTGATTCCAATTTTTCACGGGCTCTGAGTTATTAAACACGCAAAGACACCGATAACTGAACCGAGTCCGGTCTACGGTTCAACAACTCTTCAGTAAGCTTCTATAAGTATGAGTTTGTACCCGATCACGCCATTCCTAGCCTGTTTGGCTACATCATTGTCGTGATGATTCTAACTGTGCTACCTGGTCCTTATTCTCGGAGCACCAATTTGCGACGATAGCTAAGCTTACGTCGATCTTCCTCGTCATATCATTTCGCCTTGAACAACAAGCTAGATTTCAAGTTTGTGTCGTACCTATGGTTCCAATAACCTCTAGCTTCATCATTCTTTTGACTTGATGTCATCACCGATCGATTACGTCTTCATGGAATCTCTCGACAAATGTGTCATGATCATCATGACCGTTCTGAGCTCTTCCAGGATATCAATTGAGTTCATGATGAGAAATACCATCCTTGCCCTTGATGATTGTGTTATCATTGACCACTTTATTGCCTTCCCACCAACACAAGCTTGTTCGTGTTTGGTGTTATACCTTGAGTTCCTTGTTATCCAGTAAATGTTCTTCTTTACCTTGGAACATTAACATCTCTTATGTCCTCAATGTTGTGAGAATTTCACCACCTCTGGAGAATTCTTGATACAAGTGATACTTATCACCATCACCATTCTTTTCCTGGTCTCCGTGTTGTTTCTAACCGGAATACCAACAAATGGTCTGTGATGTGTAAATTCTAAACTTCTAGCAACCCTATTGCCTTGAAGTATTGGTCTACAGTTTCATTCTAAGTCTACTGATTATTGAATCATCATTCAAACATTGATCGTGCTACCTAGTCCAGATTCCTGGGTGCACCCTTCTATTAGTGTTCAGTTGTGTATGTTTCCCTCGAGCATACATCATTATGACATTTGATCCGACAAATGCTATTTCCTTGTTCACATAATTTTGGAAATCAATCCTTTGGAAATCTCGATGATTTGTTGCTGAGCCTATCAGCCACCTCCTCGTCCTCTCCTTGGTTTACTGGTGAACCCTTGTTTCAGAGCTCACTTACATAGGTCATTTCTGATAATCTCACATTGTCATCTCGTCAAATTGTGTTGCACCTTTTCTTCTCAGGCATCCCAAGTCTGAGGTATCCTGACACCAATCAATTCTGAATCTCGGCCAGATATGGTGGTTGGAACATATTTCCAAAAGTTATATTGTTGGTCGTTATATGACCCGGTGAGGTGGTATCATACCTAGCCCACCTGGCCGGAGGCCCCATTGTTATATATTTCTTTTCAGCAAGGTTATCCATTCTTCCATGAGGAAATTGTAAGACTTATTCTATAAGTTGTTTCCGATGGATCCTTTGTGTCCAAAGTCTAGCCTTTGATTGAAGACCATGTCAATGCTATCTCGAAGCATGTCTGTGGTACTCCGAATTTCAACAAGACCATTTGAAGCCAATGCTAAATGTTTCTTACTAAATTATCCAAACACCATTGTATGGGTAATGCCATGATATTCTCTCCCCTTACCTCAAGAGTTTTCGACATAATATCCTTTCATGGATATCGTGCTCTGCTTGTCCTTGGGAAGGATATACCCCTGAAATATGTGTTTAAACACATTTTCCTTTCCCTTGTTCTGTTTAACTTGATAATCATATTTTCCTTTCCATTGTTGGGTTAACCTTTATTGTGATTTATATGATCTAAGAAGTAAAGATTCGCTGCTTATATAAACACCTCGGTTGTACGACTCTGTCAATAAGACCCTGTTACTATTGTGGATGACATTCTGGTAGCCACCGATGGACGAGAACCTTGCCTATTGGTCCGCCTCGTTCGACGAGCAGGAAAATGGTTCTCTTCGTCCCTCGCCCTTGGTACCGTTGTTGTTGCCGACATAATCGACAGGCTAGCCTCTGACTTGCCTTGCTTGCATGATCACGCAAGACGTCTCCACCCTTCCAACTTTTAACCCACATGGTGGGCCCCTAACCCACAGTTCCACAGGATCGAAACCTGACTCTCCTATACACCCTGTTGTCGAAGTTATTCCTCGCGCTTGGCTTCGTATTTAATTCACGGGCCACCTTCCTAATGCTCTATTCTGGTATCAGACGCAATACTTACTCTCGCTGCTCTGAAACCCTTTCTCACTCTGGTTCAGACTTCGAGCAACTATCTATCCACTTGGAACCTCTTATTGTACCTTCGTACCTTACTCTTGATGTATTCGATATGTTCAACTCGAGAGATAATCTTATGCTCATTCATGGGCTAACCCCAGATTGTTTCCCTCATAAGCATTCTGTCGTAGCCGAGCTGCCCCTTACCTATTCGTAAGTACGTTGGAGTTCCCGAGAAAAGAACGACATCACAATGATAACCTGAAGTAGACAAATGAAGACTTCAATGCAATGGATTGACCTCTTCGAGAAGAACAACCGAGACCAAGAACACTCCCTAGAATTTCGTAACCCGAACCTTCCCCCTTTACTTCCCTCTTAAATCTCGGGACGAGATTTCTTATAGTGGAGGAGAATTGTGACGCCCGGATAATTAAGCTACAGTAATTCCCTATTAATGATGCCACGTCACCACGATTACTGTTGTTAACCTCTAGATGCATCAAATCCCGTTCGAATTCATATTCAAAATCAAGCAAATAATAAAAGTTTTCAATTGTCAAAAATTAAATGTTCTAAGGTTGACCAATAAATCCTAAGTAATTATGGTGGTGAAACCACATTTTTATAATATGATTAGATGCACTAAATAAACTAAAACAACGATAAAACAATTATCTAAAATGATTTTAAAATAATAAGCACATGCAAAACACTTTTTTTAAGGTGCCAGAATATTTGGGGCTGTGACCTATTTAATAACACCAAATTAGTTGTCGCTTTTAAATTTTATAAAACTAAAATAAAAGAAAACTGAAAAGAAATAGAATAAAAAAAGGAAGAAAAGGAAACAAAAAAAAAAGAAAAGGACCCCCCCCCACTGGGCCACAGCCCAGCTGGCCTCTGGGCCAACCAGGCCGGCCCAGGTCGGCCCCCACTCCCTCTCCTTATCCCCACACCCCGCAAACCCTAGCCCACTCACGCACCCACTCCCCCGCTGGATCTGGATCGGGGCAACCGTGCCCCGCCCCCATCGACGCCCCTCGCCGGAACCCTCCACCCCGACGAACGACGCCCCCTGCCTCCTCCCAGGTGCCCCCCCCCACTCGACTGGATCGGGGAGGGGCCAGAACCCGCGCCGTTCCAACGCGCCTCGACGCCGGCGCCCATCCCCTGCGCCTTCGCCGTCATCGCCGGACGGCCGCCGCC
>NC_041390.1:520938858-520990329 GCF_002162155.2 Triticum dicoccoides | reverse complement strand
CGGGGCACCCTGACCCCCGTACCTTGGCGCGCCTCGTCCGCCCTCTCCTCCTCCCGTGGCCGCGCCACCGCGCCGCCCGCGCGCCTCCGCCCGCCATGGCCCCGGCTAGCCGCGCCGGCGTGCCCCGCCGTCGGTGCCCCGGCGGCCTCGGCCCGCCCTACGGGCGAGTGCCCGCTCGGGTGCGCCCGGGGCCGGTGCCCGTTCGCCCGTTAGGTCTCCCCCTGAGCCACTGACCTTGGGGCCCCACCCCAGAACGTTTTAAAAAAAAGAAGAAAAGAAAAGGGAATTAAAATAAATAAATAAAAAAGGTATATAAAAATAAATAAAACAATTATTAAAATAAAAATAAATTTAATTAATTAATTAATTAACTAAATTAATTAAGTTAATTAACCTTAATTAATTAATCTAATTAACCTGTTAGCTTAATTAAACAGTAATTAGTTTAACTAAATCCTAATTAACCTAACAGAGTATGACAGGTGGGTCCCATTGGACCCACGCGTCAGTTTGACCCAGTCAACCCCTGTTGACTGCTGATGTCAGCATGACGTCATGCTGACGTCATAAATCCATTTTCCGAATTAATTAAATAATTAAATAAATTCCAGAAATTAATAAAATCTTTAGAAAATCATATCTTTTAATCCGTAACTCGGATTAAAATATTTTCAACATGAAAGTTGCTCAGAACGACGAGACGAACCCGGATACGTAGCCCGTTCGTCCACCACACACCCCTAACATATCAAACCCGCAACTTTCCCCCTCCGGTTCATCTATCAGAAAACACGAAACACCGGGAATACTTTCCCGGAGGTTTTCCCCCCTTCACCGGTATCACCTACTACCGCGTTAGGGCACACCGAACACCGCGTATTGCCTTGTTATATTTTGTGATGCTTTGTTTGCTCTGTATTCATTATTTCTTCCCCCTCTTCTCTCCGGTAGACTACGAGACCGACGCTGCTGCTGACCAGTTCGACTACGGAGTTGACGACCCCTCTCTCTTGCCAGAGCAACCAGGCAAGCCCCCCCCTTGATCACCAGATATCGCCTATTCTACTCTATACTGCTTGCATTAGAGTAGTGTAGCATGTTACTGCTTTCCGTTGATCCTAATCTGATGCATAGCCTGACATTGTTGCTACACCTGTTGATACCTTACCTGCAATCCTAAATGCTTAGTATATGATGCTAGTTTATCATCATTGGCCCTACATTCTTGTCAGTCTGCCTTGCTATACTATCGGGCCGTGATCACCTGGGAGGTGATCACGGGTATATACTATACATACATACATACTATACAAATGGTGACTAAAGTCGGGTCAACTCGAAGAGTACCCGCGAGTGATTCATGGATTGGGGGCTGAAAGGACCTTTGTCCCGACGGCCCTCTGTGTGGATCTTTGTGGCGGAGCGACAGGGCAGGTTGAGACCACCTAGGAGACAGGTGGGCCTGGCCCTGTTCGGCGTTCGCGGATACTTAACACGCTTAACGAGATCTTGGTATTTGATCTGAGTCGGCTGCGAGCCTATACGCACTAACCATCTACGTGGGAGTAGTTATGGGTATCCCGACGTCGTGGTATCAGCCGAAGCACTTCAGACATCAGCGACGGAGCGGCGCGCGCCGGATTGGAACGTAAGCCTGCTCTTGTATTAAGGGGGCTAGTTCTGCTTCCGGCCGCCCTCGCAACGTGCAGGTGTGCTATGGGCGATGGGCCCAGACCCCTGTGCGCTTAGGTTTAGACCGGCGTGCTGGGCTCTCTGTTTTGCCTAGGTGGGGCTGCGACGTGTTGATCTTCCGAGGCCGGGCATGACCCAGGAAAGTGTGTCCGGCCAAATGGGATCGAGCGTGTTGGGTTATGTGGTGCACCCCTGCAGGGAAGTTAATCTATTCGAATAGCCGTGATCTTCGGTAACAGGACGACTTGGAGTTGTACCTTGACCTTATGACAACTAGAACCGGATTCTTAATGAAACACACCCTTCCAAGTGCCAGATACAACCGGTGGTCGCTCTCCCTCAGGGATACGAGGGGAGGATCGCCGGGTAGGATATGCTATGCGATGCTACTTGGAGGACTTCGACCTACCCTCTTCTGCCTGTTGCAAGACGAAGGTGACCAGAAGTGTAGTCTTCGATAAGACTAGCTATCCCCCCTTATTCTGGCATTCTGCAGTTCAGTCCACTGATATGGCCCTTTACACATATACCCATGCATATGTAGTGTAGTTCCTTGCTTGCGAGTACTTTGGATGAGTACTCACGGTTGCTTTCTCCCCCCTTTTTCCCCCTTTCCTTTCTTTCTGGTTGTCGCAACCAGATGCTGGAGTTCAGGAGCCAGACGCCACCGTCGACGACGACCCCTACTACACCGGAGGTGCCTCTACTACGTGCAGCCCGCTGACGACGTCCAGGAGTAGTTTAGGAGGATCCCAGGCAGGAGGCCTGCGCCTCTTTCGATCTGTATCCCAGTTTGTGCTAGCCTTCTTAAGGCAAACTTGTTTAACTTATGTCTGTACTCAGATATTGTTGCTTCCGCTGACTCGTCTATGATCGAGCACTTGTATTCGAGCCCTCGAGGCCCCTGGCTTGTATTATGATGCTTGTATGACTTATTTATGTTTTAGAGTTGTGTTGTGATATCCTCCCATGAGTCCCTGATCTTGATCGTACACATTTGCGTGCATGATTAGTGTACGATTGAATCAGGGGCGTCACAATGATCCAATCATATTTATGCTCAACACAAACACTAAATAACATTTATTTTAGGTTTAACACTAATCCCGAAAGTATAGGGAGTGTGCGATGATGATCATATCAATCTTGGAACCATTTCCAATACACATCGTCACTTCATCCTTAACTAGTCTCTGTTCATTCTGCAACTCCCATTTCGAGTCACTATTCTTAGCAACTGAACTAGTATCAAATACTGAGGGGTTGCTATAAACATTAGTAAAGTACACATCGATAACATGTATATCAAATATACATATGTTCACTTTGCCATCTTTCTTATCCGCCAATTACTTGGGGTAGTTCCGCTTCCAATGACCAGTCCCTTTGTACTAGAAGCACTCAGTTTCGAGCTTAGGTCCAGACTTGGGTTTTTTTACTTGAGCAGCAACTTGGTTGCCGTTCTTCTTGAAGTTCCCCTTTCTTCCCTTTGTCCCTTTACTTGAAACTAGTGATTTTGTTTACCATCAACACTTGATGCTTTTCTTGATTTCTACCTTCGTCGATTTCAGCATCACGGAGAGCTTGGGAATCGTTTCCATTATCCCTTGCATATTATAGTTCATCATGAAGTTCTACTAACTTGGTGATGGTGACTAGAGAATTCTGTCAATCACTATTTTATCTGGAAGATTAACTCCCACTTGATTCAAGCGATTGTAGTACCCAGACAATCTGAGCACATGCTCACTGCTTGAGCTATTCTCCTCCATCTTTTAGCTATAGAACTTGTTGGAGACTTCATATCTCTCAACTCGGATATTTGCTTGAAATATTAACTTCTACTCCTGGAACATCTCATATGGTCCATGACGTTCAAAACGTCTTTGAAGTCCCGATTCTAAGCCGTTTAAGCATGGTGCACTAAACTATCAAGTAGTCATCATATTGAGCTAGCCAAACGTTCGTAACATCTGCATCTGCTCCTGCAATAGGTTTGTCACCTAGCGGTGCATCAAGGACATAATTCTTTTGTGTAACAATGAGGATAAACCTCATATCACGGACCAAATCCGCATCATTGCTACAGGGGAACATATCAAAAATAAAATAGGGGAGCTAAACACGAGCTATTGATCTACAACATAGATATGCTAATACTACCAGGACTAAGTTCATGATAAATTTAAGTTCAATTAATCATATTACCTAAGAATTCCCACTTAGATAGACATCCCTTTAATCCTCTAAGTGGTCACGCGATCCAAATCAACTAAACCATGTCCGATCATCACGTGAGACGGAGTAGTTTCAATGGTGAACATCACTATGTTGATCATATCTACTATATGATTCACGATCGACCTTTTGGTCTCCGTGTTCCGAGGCCATATCTGTTATATGCTAGGCTCGTCAAGTTTAACCTGAGTATTCCGCGTGTGCAACTGTTTTGCACCCGTTGTATTTGAACGTAGAGCCTATCACACCCGATAATCACGTGGTGTCTCAGCACGAAGAACTTTCGCAACGGTGCATACTCAGGGAGAACACTTATACTTTGATAATTTAGTGAGGGATCATCTTATAATGCTACCGTCAATCAAAGCAAGATAAGATGCATAAAAGATAAACATCACATGCAATCAATATAAGTGATATGATATGGCCATCATCATCTTGTGCTCGTGATCTCCATCTCCGAAGCACCGTCATGATCACCATCGTCACCGGCATGACACCTTGATCTCCATATAGCATCATTGTGGTCTCGCAAATCTTATGCTTCCACGACTATCGCTACCGCTTAGTGATAAAGTAAAGCATAGGGCGATTGCATTGCATACAATAAAGCGACAACCATATGGCTCCTTCCAGTTGCCGATAACACGGTTACAAAATAGGATCATCTCATACAATAAAATTGAGCATCATGTCTAGACCATATCACATCACAACATGCCCTACAAAAACAAGTTAGATGTCCTCTACTTTTTTGTTGCGAGTTTTACGTGGCTGCTACGGGCTTAGCAAGAACCGTTCTTACCTACGCATCAAAACCACAACGATAGTTTGTCAAGTTGGTGTTGTTTTAACCTTCGCAAGGACCGGGCGTAGCCACACTCAGTTCAACTAAAGTTGGAGAAACTTACACCCGCCAGCCACCTGTGTGCAAAGCACGTCAGTAGAACCAGTCTCGCGTAAGCGTACGCGTAATGTCGCCCGGGCCGCTTCATCCAACAATACCGCCGAACCAAAGTATGACATGCTGGTAAGCAGTATGACTTATATCGCCCACAACTCACTTGTTTTCTACTTGTGCGTATGACATCTACACATAAAACCAGGCTCTGATGCCACTGTTGGGGAACGTAGTAATTTCAAAAAAATCCTACGCACACGCAAGATCATGGTGATGATTTGCAATGAGAGGGGAGAGTGTTGTCTACGTACCCTCGTAGACCGAAAGCGGAAGCGTTAGCACAACACGGTTGATGTAGTCATACGTCTTCATTATCCGACCAATCAAGTACCAAACGCACGACACCTCCGAGTTCAGCACACGGTCAGCCAGATGACGTCCCTCGAACTCTGATCCAACCGAGTGTTGAGGGAGAGTTTCATCAGCACGACGGTGTGGTGACGATGTTGATGTTCTACCAACGCAGGGCTTCGCCTAAGCACTGCTATAATATTGTCGAGGTGGACTATGGTGGAGGGGGGCACCGCACACAGCTAAAAGATCAACTTGATCAATTGTTGTGTCTTTGAGGTGCCCCCTGCCCTCGTATATAAAGGAGTGGAGGAGGGGTAGGGCCGGCCCTCTCTGTGGCGTGGCCTAGGGGAGTCCTACTCCCACCGGGAGTAGGATCCCCCCTTTCCTTGTAGAACTAGGAGCCCTTACAAGTAGTAGGAGTAGGAGGGAAGGAAAGGGAAGGGAAAAGGAGAAGGAAAGAAGGGGGCACCCCCCTCCCTAGTCCAATTCGGACCAGCCCATGGGGAGGGGTGCGGCCACCCTTTGAGGCCTTTCTCTCCTTTCCCGTATGGCCCATTAAGGCCCAATACGAATTCCCGTAACTCCCTAGTACTCCTGAAAATACCCGAATCACTCACAACATTTCCGATGTCCGAATATAGTCGTCCAATATATCGATCTTTACGTCTCGACCATTTCAAGACTCCTCGTCATGTCCCCGATCTCATTCGGGACTCCGAACTCCTTCGGTCCATCAAAACACATAAACTCATAATATAACCGTCATCAAACTTTAAGCGTGTGGACCCTACGGGTTCGAGAACTATGTAGACATGACCGAGACACGTCTCCTATCAATAACCAATAGCGGAACCTAGATGCTCATATTGGCTCCTACATATTCTACGAAGATCTTTATCGGTCAAACCGCATAACAACATACGTTGTTCCCTTTGTCATCGGTATGTTACTTGCCCGAGATTCGATCGTCGGTATCTCAATACCTAGTTCAATCCCGTTACAGGCAAGTCTCTTTACTCGTTCCATAATACATCATTCCGCAACTAACTCATTATTTGCAATGCTTGCAAGGCTTTAAGTGATGTGCATTACCGAGTGGGCCCAGAGATACCTCTCCGACAATCGGAGTGACAAATCCTAATCTCGAAATACGCCAACCCAACAAGTACCTTTGGAGACACCTGTAGAGCACCTCTATAATCACCTAGTTACGTTGTGACGTTTGGTAGCATACAAAGTGTTCCTCCGGTAAACGAGAGTTGCATAATCTCATAGTCATAGGAACATCTATAAGTCATGAAGAAAGCAATAGCAACAAACTAAACGATCAAGTGCTATGCTAACGGAATGGGTCAAGTCAATCACATCATTCTCTAATGATGTGACCCCATTAATAAAATGACAACTCATGTCTATGGCTAGGAAACTTAACCATCTTTGATTCAACGAGCAAGTCAAGTAGAGGCATACCAATGACATACTGTTTGTCTATGTATTCACACATGTATTATGTTTCCGGTTAATACAATTCTAGCATGAATAATAAACATTTATCATGATATAAGGAAATAAATAATAACTTTATTATTTCCTCTAGGGCATATTTCCTTCATTTGTGACTTAGAGTCATCCGGATCAGTGTCAAAGCTTGTATCGATGTAACCATTTACGACGAGCTCTTTGTCACCTCCATATACGAGAAACATATCCTTAGTCCTTTTCAGGTATTTCAGGACATTCTTGACTGCTGTCCAGTGATCCACTCTTGGATTACTTTGGTACCTCCCCGCTAAACTGATAGCAAGGCACACATCAGGTCTGGTACACAGCATTGCATACATGATAGAGCCTATGGCTGAAGCATAGGGAACACCTTTCATTTTCTCTCTATCTTCTGAAGTGGTGGGGCATTGAGTCTGACTCAACTTCACACCTTGTAATACAGGCAAGAACCCTTTCTTTGACTGATCCATTTTGAACTTCTTCAAAACTTTATCAAGGTTGTGCTTTGTGAAAGTCCAATTAAGCGTCTTAATCTATCTTTGTAGATCTTGATGCCCAATATATAAGCAGCTTCACCGAAGTCTTTCATTGAAACATTCTTATTCAAGTATCCTTTTATGCTATTCAGAAATTCGGTATAATTTCCGATCAACAATATGTCATCTACATATAATATCAGAAATGCTACAGAGCTCCCACTCACTTTCTTGTAAATACAGGCTTCTCCAAAAGTCTGTACAAAACCATATGCTTTGATCACACTATCAAAGAGTATATTCCAACTCCGAGAGGCTTGCACAGTCCATAAATGGATCACTGGAGCTTGCACACTTGGTTAGCACCTTTTGGATTGACGAAACCTTCTGGTTGCATCATATACAACTCTTCTTTAAGGTATCCATTAAGGAGTGCAGTTTTGACATCCATTTGCCAAATTTCATAATCATAAAATGCAGCAATTGCTAACATGATTCAGACGGACTTAAGGATCACTATGAGTGAGAAGGTCTCATCGTAGTCAACTCCTTGAACTTGTTGAAAACATTTTGCAACAAGTCGAGCTTTGTAGACAGTAACATTACCGTCAGCGTCAGTCTTCTTCTAGAAGATCCATTTATTCTCTATGGCCTGCCGATCAACGGGCAAGTCAACCAAAGTCCATACTTTGTTCTCATACATTGATCCCATCTCAGATTTCATGGCCTCAAGACATTTTGCGGAACCTGGGCTCATCATCTATTCATCATAGTTCGTACGTTCATCATGGTCAACTAACATGACTTCCAGAATAGGATTACTGTACCACTCTGGTGCGGATCTCACTCTGGTTGACCCACGAGGTTCGGTAGTAACTTGATCAGAAGTTTCATGATCATCATCATTAGCTTCCTCACTTACTTGTGTAGGAGTCACTGGAACTAATTTAAGTGATGAATTACTTTCCAATAAGGGAGAAGGTACAATTACCTCATCAAGTTCTACTTTCCTCCCACTCACTTCTTTCGAGAGAAACTCCTCTAAAAAGGATCCATTCTTAGCAACGAATATCTTGCCTTCGGATCTGCGATAGAAGGTGTACCCAACAGTCTCCTTTGGGTGTACCCAACGAAGCTTTTTCACATAAGCATCGCAGCCCCAAACTTTAAGAAACGACCACTTTGGTTTCTTACCAAACCACAGTTCATAAGGTGTCGTCTCAACGGATTTAGATGGTGCCCTCTTTAACGTGAATGCTGCAGCCGTCTCTAAAGCATAACCCCAAAATGATAGCGGTAAATCAGTTAGAGACATCATAGATCACACCATATCTAGTAAAGTACGATTACGACGTTCGGACACACCATTTCGCTGTGGTGTTGTGATAACCCACAAGTGTAGGGGATCGCAATAGTTTTCGAGTGTAGAGTATTCAACCAAAATTTGTTGATTCGAGACAAGGGGAGCCAAAGAATATTCTCAAGTATTAGAAGCTGAGTTGTCAATTCAACCACACCTAGAAACTTAATATCTGCACCAAATTCTTTAGTAGCAAAGTAATATGGTAGTAGCGGTAATGGTAGCAAAAGTAATAGTTTTGGTTTTATAGTGATTGTAACAGTAGCAATGGAAAAGTAAATTAGCGAAGAACAATATATGAAAAGCTTGTAGGCATTGGATCAGTGATGGATAATTACGTCAGATGCGATCAATCATGCAACAGTTATAACATAGGGTGACACAGAACTAGCTCCAGTTCATCAATGTAATGCAGGCATGTATTCCGAATATAGTCATACGTGCTTATGGAAAAGAACTTGCATGACATCTTTTGTCCTACCCTCCCGTGGCAGCGGGGTCCTATTGGAAACTAAGGGATATTAAGGCATCCTTTTAATAGAGTACCAGACTAAAGCATTAACACATAGTGAATACATGAACTCCTCAAACTACAGTCATCACCAGTAAGTATCCCCATTATTGTCACTTCGGGGTTAACGAATCATAACACATAATAGGTGAGTATAAACTTGCAAGATAGGATCAAGAACTCACATATATTCATGAAAACATAATAGGTTCAGATCTGAAATCATGGCACTCAGGCCCTAGTGACAAGCATTAAGCATATCAAAGTCATAGCAACATCAATCTCAGAACATAGTGGATACTAGGTATCAAACCCTAACAAAACTAACTCGATTACATGATAAATCTCATCCAACCCATCACCGTCCAGCAAGCCTACGATGGAATTACTCACACACGGCGGTGAGCATCATGAAATTGGATATGGAGGAAGGTTGATGATGACAATGGCGATGGATTGCCCTCTCCGGAGCCCCGAACGGACTCCAGATCAGCCCTACCGAGAGAGTTTAGGGCTTAGTGGTGGCTCCATAACGTAAAACACGATGAATCCCACTCTCTGATTTTTCTCTCCCCGAAAGTGAATATATGGAGTCAAGATGGACGACGGTGGAGCATCGGGGGCCCAAGAGGCAGGGGGTACGCCCAGGGGGGTAGGCGCGCCCCCACCCTCGTGGATAGGGTGTGGGCCCCCTGACGTGGATTCTTCTTCCAGTATTTTTTATGTATTCCAAAAATAATCTTCGTTGATTTTCATGTCATTCCGAGAACTTTTATATCTGCACAAAAATAACACTGTGGCAATTCTGCTGGAAACAACGTCAGTCCGGGTTAGTTCCATTCAAATCATGCAAGTTAGAGTCCAAAACAAGGGCAAAAGTGTTTTGAAAAGTAGATACGGCGGAGACATATCAACTCCCCCAAGCTTAAACCTTTTCTTGTCCTCAAGCAATTCAGTTGATAAACTGAAAGTGATAAAGAAAAACTTTTACAAACTCTGTTTGCTCTTGTTGTTGTAAATATGTAAAGCTAGCATTCAAGTTTTCAGCAAAGATTATGAACTAACCATATTCACAATAACATTTAGGTCTCATGTTTACTCATATCAATGGCATAATCAACTAGCGAGCAATAATAATAAATCACCGATGACAACACTTTATCAAAACAATCATGATACGATATAACAAGATGGTATCTCGCTAGCCCTTTCTAAGACCGCAAAACATATATGCAGAGCACCTTTAAAGATCAAGGACTGACTATACATTGTAATTCATGGTAAAAGAGATCCACTCAAGTCATACTCAATGTAAACTATCAGTAATACATGCAAATGACAGCGGTGCTCTCCAACTGGTGCTTTTTAATAAGAGGATGATAACTCAACGTAAAAGTAAATGGATAAGCCCTTTGCAGAGGGAAGCGGGGATTTGTAGAGGTGATAGAGCTCGATTTTGAAATAGAGATGAATAATATTTTGAGCGGTATACATTAATTGTCAACATAACAACCGAGAGATCTTGATATCTTCCATGCTACACACATTATAGGCAGTTCACAAGCAGAATGGTAAAGTTTATACTCCCCCACCACCAACAAGCATCAATCCATGGCTTTCCCGAAACAACGGGTGCCTCCAACTGACAACAATCCTGGGGGAGTTTTGTTTGCAATTATTTTAATTTGGTTTGAGCATGGGACTGGGCATCCCAGTGACCAGCCATTTTCTCGTGAGTGAGGAGCGGAGTCCACTCCTCTTGAGAATAACCCCCTAGCATGGAGGATACAGACAGCCCTAGTAGATACATGAGCTATTCGAGCATACAAAACAGAATGCTTATTTGAAGGTTTAGAGTTTGGCACATACAAATTTACTTGGAACAGCGGGTAGATACCGTATATAGGAAGGTAAGGTGGACTCATATGGAATAACTTTGGGGTTTATGGAATTGGATGCACAAGCAGTATCCCCGCTTAGTACGGGTGAAGGCTAGAAAGAGACTGGGAAGCGACCAGCTAGAGAGCGACAATAGTCATGAACATGCATTAAAATTAATCAACACCGAATGCAAGCATGAGTAGGATATAATTCACCATGAACATAAATATCGTAGAGGCTATGTTGATTTTGTTTCAACTACATGTGTGAACATGTGCCAAGTCAAGCCACTCGAATCGTTCAAAGGAAGATACCACCCTATCATACCACATCACAACCATTTTAATAGCATGATGGCACGCATGGTAAACCATTATAAACTCCTAGCAAATTAAGCATGGCATAAGCAACTATAATCTCTAATTGTCATTGCAAACATGTTTCATTCATAATAGGCTGAATCAGGAATGATCGACTAATCACATTTACAAAAACATGAGAGGTCGAGTTCATACCAACTTTTCTCATCTCAATCAGTTCATCATATATCGTCATTATTGCCTTTCACTTGCATGACCGAATAGTGTGGATAATAATAATAATAGTGCTTGTGCATTGGACTAAGCTGGAATCTGCAAGCATTCAATTCAATGGAGAAGACAAGGTAATATGGGATCTTTGTTAGATCAACAATAATGCATATGAGATCCACTCAACATTTTCATCGTGGTCTTCTCCTCTCGACCCCCAAAGAACAAGAATAGAAATAAAACTATTTACACGGGAAAGCTCCCAACAAGCAAAAGAAGAACGAGAAATCTTTTTGGATTTTCTTTTTAATTACTACTACAGGCATGGAAAGTAAACTAGCTAAAAGCTACACCTAATTTTTTGTTTTTCTTCAAGTTTTTCAAACACACAAAAAGAAAGCTTAAAAAGAAAATAAACTAGCATGGATGATACAATGAAAAAGTATGAGCACCGACAACTGGCAAGAGTGTGTGAACATGATGTAATTTTGGTGAGAAACACGTAGTCCCCCAAGCTTAGGCTTTTGGCCTAAGTTTGTCTATGCCCATGGATCAAAATTGTAGCTGGGGTCGTACTGAGATGCAGCGGCAATTGCCTGATGAGCTGCAGCTTGGAGGCGAGCTGAATCCACCCTCCTCTCGTACTCGGTCGCCTCCTCCCTGGTTATAACATATCTCCTTTTTGCCTGAAAGTCAAAGAAAGTAGGAGTAGGGGGAGCGACGTGATAGGTGCGTCGTCTGTCAAAGATTAGTCGGTACTGGAGGAACGATTGTTCCTCTGAACAAACTGATGGCATTATAATCCAAATAAGCAGGAGGCAACTCAATATCATCTCCGCGTATGGGTATCTCAAGAAAATCAGCTAACACTACAAGAAATATGTCAACTTGCGACCATCACTATTGGTCACTAAAAGGTCATTGTTTTTCATTTGCGACCTCTTGTGACCAAAAACAGAAGGTCAAAAGCTGCCGGTCGTAAATTGATATTAACGACCTTCTCTGTGAGAAGGTCGTGGAATTCCACGACCAAAACAAAAGGTCATTGACTATATGACCTTCTGTTTTGGTCGCTAGCTCTCTGCCCAGGACACGTCGGATCCGACGTGGCTATCTGACGTGGAAAAATTGCGACCAATTGAAAAGGTCATTGATAAGATTTAGCCCGGTCCATTTCAACACTTTACATGGGCTGAGCCCACTAATTCCACGTTTTATTATTGTTTTCTATCAATTTTTTATCGCCTTCATGGGCCAAGCCCAACAATTTGGCCTTTTTATTTCTAGGCCTCATCCATTTCATAGTCCATTTAATTAAGCCTTTTTATACCATTTTTAATAAATGCGCAATATTCCAGTCCAATATTGTTTGGGCCATAGCCTTTTTAGAGCCCAAATATTATTCGATCCAATAAAACATTCAGCCTTTTCATTCACAGATTTCTTTTACACATTTCAACAGCAAACAATCAATAATTCTCTCAATTAAATGATCAAATATAGAAATCACACAATGAAACTCACAAGTCTGCACATACACGTCTGTAAACAATCAAAAATATGATCCTAATCAACATACACATACAAGTCAGAAATCACTCAATGATCCATCAAGTGTGCAAACAATCAAAAAGAAATACACATGCACCAAAACATGGTGGCAACATCAACTAAAAGTATTGTGCACATCTCCAGGGTTCTTCTGATCTTCGGTCACAGCAGCAGCCACCTCAACAACATTAGATCCTGATCTGCATTAATTATTAGTGAGATACAATGGAAGTTAAATGATTGCCAATAAAAAATATCCATTCTAGAGAATAAAAATTACACATAAATGCCCAAATACCTCAGTTCAGTAAACACTAAGCATGGCATGGCAAAACTTCCAAAACTTGACTACAACACACCAACCTAATGATGTTCTAGTAAGACATTCAACACACCAACAATACTAGCATACAGGTACCAACACATCTACTAGCTACTAGTGCAGGTCTGTTGGAAATACGCCCTAGAGGCAATAATAAATAAGTTATTATTATATTTCCTTGTTCATGATAATCATTTATTATCCATGCTAGAATTGTATTGATAGGAAACTCAGATACATGTGTGGATACATAGACAACACCATGTCCCTAGTAAGCCTCTAGTTGACTAGCTCGTTGATCAATAGATGGTTACGGTTTCCTGACCATGGACATTGGATGTCATTGATAACGGGATCACATCATTAGGAGAATGATGTGATGGACAAGACCCAATCCTAAGCCTAGCACAAAGATCATGTAGTTCGTATGCTAAAGCTTTTCTAATGTCAAGTATCATTTCCTTAGACCATGAGATTGTGCAACTCCCGGATACCGTAGGAGTGCTTTGGGTGTGCCAAACGTCACAACATAACTGGGTGGCTATAAAGGTACATTACAGGTATCTCCGAAAGTGTCTGTTGGGTTGGCACGAATCGAGACTGGGATTTGTCACTCCGTGTAAACGGAGAGGTATCTCTGGGCCCACTCGGTAGGACATCATCATAATGCGCACAATGTGATCAAGGAGTTGATCACGGGATGGTGTGTTACGGAACGAGTAAAAGAGACTTGCCGGTAACGAGATTGAACAAGGTATCGGGATACCGACGATCGAATCTCGGGCAAGTATCGTACCGCTAGACAAAGGGAATTGTATACGGGATTGATTAAGTCCTTGACATCGTGGTTCATCCGATGAGATCATCGTGGAACATGTGGGAGCCAACATGGGTATCCAGATCCCGCTGTTGGTTATTGACCGGAGAGTCATCTCGGTCATGTCTGCATGTCTCCCGAACCCGTAGGGTCTACACACTTAAGGTTCGGTGACGCTAGGGTTATAGAGATATTAGTGTGCGGTAACCCGAAAGTTGTTCGGAGTCCCGGATGAGATCCCGGACGTCACGCGGAGTTCCGGAATGGTCCGGAGGTAAAGAATTATATATAGGAAGTGCTATTTCGGCCATCAGGACAAGTTTCGGGGTCACCGGTATTGTACCGGGACCACCGGAAGGGTCCCGGGGGTCCACCGGGTGGGGCCACCTGCCCCGGGGGGCCACATGGGCTGTAGGGGGTGCGCCTTGGCCTACATGGGCCAAGGGCACCAGCCCCAAGAGGCCCATGCTCCAAGAGAAGAGAAAAAGGGGAGAGTCCTAAAAGGGGAAGGCACCTCCGAGGTGCCTTGGGGAGGATGGACTCCTCCCCACCCTTGGCCGCACCCTTCCTTGGAGGAAGGGGCAAGGGCTGCGCCTCCCCCCTCTCCCTTGGCCCTATATATAGTGGGGAAAAGGAGGAGCAACCAAACCTAAGGCCTGGCGCCTCCCTCTACCTCCCGTGACACATCTCCTTCCTCCCGCAGCGCTTAGCAAAGCCCTGTTGGAATCCCGCTACTTACACCACGCCGTCGTGCTGCTGGATCTCCATCAACCTCTCCCTCCTCCTTACTGGATCAAGGCATGGGAGACGTCACCGGGCTGTACGTGTGTTGAACGCGGAGGTGCCGTCCGTTCGGCACTAGGATCATCGGTGATTTGAATCACGACGAGTACGACTCCATCAACCCCGTTCTTTTGAACGCTTCCGCGCGCGATCTACAAGGGTATGTAGATCCACTCATCCCTCGTTGTTAGATGACTCCATAGATTGATCTTGGTGACACGTAGGAAAATTTTGAATTTATGCTACGTTCCCCAACAGTGGCATCATGAGCTAGGTCTATGCGTAGTTACTATGCACGAGTAGAACACAAAGTAGTTGTGGGCGTTGATTTTGTTCAATATGCTTGCCGTTACTAGTCTTATCTTGATTCGGTGGCATCGTGGGATGAAGCGGCCCGGACCAACCTTACATGTATGCTTACATGAGACCGGTTCCACCGACTGACATGCACTAGTTGCATTAGGTGGCTGGCGGGTGTCTGTCTCTCCCACTTTAGTCGGATCAGATTCGATGAAAAGGGTCCTTATGAAGGGTAAATAGCAATTGGCATATCACGTTGTGGTTTTTGCGTAGGTAAGAAACGTTCTTGCTAGAAACCCATAGCAGCCACGTAAAACATGCAAACAACAATTAGAGGACGTCTAACTTGTTTTTGCAGGGTATGCTATGTGATGTGATATGGCCAAAAGGATGTGATGAATGATATATGTGATGTATGAGATTGATCATGTTCTTGTAATAGAAATCACGACTTGCATGTCGATGAGTATGACAACCGGCAGGAGCCATAGGAGTTGTCTTAATTTATTTATGACCTGCGTGTCAACATAAACGTCATGTAATTACTTTAGTTTATTGCTAACCATTAGCTGTAGTAGTAGAAGTAATAGATGACGTGACAACTTCATGGAGACACGATGATGGAGATCATGATGATGGAGATCATGGTGTCATGCCGGTGACAAGATGATCATGGAGCCCCAAGATGGAGATCAAAGGAGCTATATGATATTGGCCATATCATGTCACTATTATTTGATTGCATGTGATGTTTATCATGTTTATACATCTTATTTGCTTAGAACGACGGTAGTAAATAAGGTGATCCCTTACAACAATTTCAAGAAGTGTTCTCCCCTAACTGTGCACCGTTGCTACAGTTCGTCGTTTCGAAGCACGCCGTGATGATCGGGTGTGATAGATCCTTACGTTCACATACAACGGGTGTAAGACAGTTTTACACAGCAAAACACTTAGGGTTAACTTGACGAGCCTAGCATGTACAGACATGGCCTCGGAACACAGAAGACTGAAAGGTCGAGCATGAGTCGTATAGAAGATATGATCAACATGAAGATGTTCACCGACGTTGGCTAGTCCGTCTCACGTGATGATTGGACACGGCCTAGTTGACTCGGATCATGTAATCACTTATATGACTAGAGGGATGTCTATCTGAGTGGGAGTTCATAAGATTAACTTAATTATCCTGAACATAGTCAAAAGGTTTTTGCAAATTATGTCGTAGCTCGCGCTTTAGTTCTACTGTTTAGATATGTTCCTAGAGAAAATTTAGTTGAAAGTTGATAGTAGCAATTATGCGGACTAGGTCCGTAAACTGAGGATTGTCCTCATTGCTTCTCAGAAGGCTTATGTCCTTAATGCACCGCTCAGTGTGCTGAATCTCGAACGTTGTTTGTGGATGTTGCGAACATCTGACATACACATTTTGATAACTACGTGATAGTTCAATTAAAAGGTTTAGAGTTGACGCACCAAAGACGTTTTGAAACGTCGCGAGACATATGAGATGTTTCGAGGGCTGAAATTGGGATTTCAGGCTTGTGCCCACGTCAAGAGGTATGAGACCTCCGACGATTTTCTTAGCCTGCAAACTAAGGAGAGAAGCTCAATTGTTGAGCTTGTGCTCAGATTGTCTGAGTACAACAATCACTTGAATCAAGTGGGAGTTGATCTTCCAGATGAAATAGTGATAGTTTCTCCGAAGGCATTACCACCAAGCTGCTAGAGCTTCGTGATGAACTATAATATATCGGGGACATATATGATGATCCTAGAGATATTCGCGATGTTTGACGCCACAAAAGTAGAAATCAAGAAGGAGCATCAATTGTTGATGGTTGGTGAAACCACTAGTTTCAAGAAGGGCAAGGGCAAGAAGGGATACTTCATGAAACGGCAATTCAGCTGCTGCTCTAGTGAAGAAACCCAAGGTTGAACCCAAACCCGAGACTGAGTGCTTTTGTAATAAGGGGAACAGCCACTGGAGCAGAATTACCCTAGATACTTGGTAGATGAGAAGGCTGGCAAGGTCGATAGAAGTATATTGGATATACATTGTGTTAATGTGTACTTTACTAGTACTCCTAGTAGCACCAGGGTATTAGATACCAGTTCAATTGCTAAGTGTTAGTAACTCGAAATAAAAGCTACAGAATAAACGGAGACTAGCTAAAAGGTGAGATGACGATATGTGTTGGAAGTATTTCCAAGGTTGATCAAATATCGTACGCTCCCTCTACCATCAAGATTGGTGTTAAACCTAAATAATTGTTATTTGGTGTTTGCGTTGAGCATAGACGTGATTGGATTATGTCCATCGCAATACGGTTATTCATTTAAGGAGAATAACGGTTAATCTGTTTATTTGAATAATACCTTCAATGGTCTTGCACCTAAAATGAATGGTTTATTGAATCTCGATCATAGTGATACACATGTTCATGCCAAAAGATAGTAATGATAGTACCACCTACTTGTGGCACTGCCACGTAACTCATATTGGTATAAAACGCATGAAGAAGCTCCATGTTGATGGATCTTTGGACTCACTCATTTTTGAAAAGTTTGAGACATGCGAACCATGTCTATTGGTGTATATGCATGAAGAAACTCCATGCAAATGGACCGTTTGGACTCACTTGATTTTGAATCACTTGAGACGTGCAAATCATACCACATGGGCAAGATGACTGAAAGCCTCGTTTTCAGTAAAATGGAACTAGAAAGCAACTTGTTGGAAGTAATACATTTTGATGTGTGCAGTCCAATGAGTGCTGAGGCATGTAGTGGATATCGTTATGTTCCTACTTCACAGATGATTTGAGTAGATGTTGAGTATATTTACTTGATGAATCACGAGTCTGAATTATTGAAAGGTTCAAGTAATTTCAGGGTGAAGTTGAAAGATCGTAATATATCTATGATATGATCATAGAGATGAATATCTAAATTACGAGTTTGGCACAGAATTAAGACATTGTGGAAATTGTTTCACAATTAATACAGCCTGGAACACCATAGTGTGATGGTGTGTCCGAACATCATAAATGCATCCTATTGGATATGATGCATACCATGATGTCTCTTATCGAATTACCGCGATAGTTTATGGGGTAGGCATTAGAAACAACCACATTCACTTTAAAAGGGGCACCACGTAATTCCGATGAGATGACACCGTATGAACTATGGTTTAGAGAAACCTAAGCTGTCATTTCTTAAAAGTTTGGGGCTGCGACGCTTATGTGAAAAAGTTTCAGGCCGATAAGCTCGAACCCAAAGCGGATAAATACATATTCATAGGACAACCAAAACAGTTGGGTATACCTCCTGTCTCAGATTCGAAAGCAATAAGGGATTGTTTCTAGAATCGGGTCCTTTCTCGAGGAAAAGTTTCTCTCGAAAGAATTGAGTGGGAGGATGGTGGAGACTTGATGAGGTTATTGAACCGTCTCTTCAACTAGTGTGTGACAGGGCACAGGGAGTTGTTCCTGTGGCACCTACACCAATTGAAGTGGAAGCTTATGATAGTGATCATGAAACTTTAGATCAAGTCACTACCAAACCTCGTGGAATGACAAGGATGCGTACTACTTCAGAGTGGTACGTAATCCTGTCTTGGAAGTCATGTTGCTAGACAACAATGAACCTACGAGCTATGAAGAAGCGATGGTGGGCCCGGATTCTGATAAATGGCTCAAGGCCATAAAATCCGAGAGAGGATCCATGTATGAAAACGAAGTGTAGACTTTGGAAGAACTACTTGATGGTCGTAAGGCTGTTAGGTACATATGGATTTTAAAAGGAAGACGGACGATGATGGTAAATGTCACCATTAAGAAAGCTCGACTTGTCGTTAAGATGTTTCCTGACAAGTTCAAGGAGTTGACTACGATGAGACTTTCTCACATGTAGCGATGCTAAAAGTCTGTTGGAATTACGTTAGCAGTTACTGCATTATTTATGAAATCTTGCAGATAGGATGTCAAAACATTGTTTCCTCGACGATTTTCTTGAGGAAAGGTTGTATGTGATACAACCGGAAGGTTTTGTCAATCCTGAAAGATGCTAATAAGTATGCAAAGCTCCAGCAATCCTTCTAAGGACTGGAGTAAGCATCTCGGAGTTGGAATGTATGCTTTGATGAGATGATCAAAGATTTTGGGTTTATACAAAGTTTATGAGAAACTTGTATTTCCAAAGAAGTGAGTGGGAGCACTATAGAATTTCTGATGAGTATATGTTGTTGACATATTATGGATCAGAAATGACGTAGAATTTCTGGAAAGCATATAGGGTTATTTTGAAAGTGTTTTTCAATGGAAAGCCTGGATTAAGCTACTTGAACATTGAGCATCAGGATCTATAAGGATAGATCAAAACGCTTAAATGGTACTTTCAAATGAGCACATACCTTGACATGATCTTGAAGGTGTTCAAGATGAATCAGTCAAAGAAGGAGTTCTTGCCTGAGTTGTAAGGTATGAAGTTAAGACTTAAAGCTCGACCACGGCAGAATAGAGAGAAAGGACGAAGGTCGTCCCCTATGCTTAAGACATAGGCTCTACAGTATGCTATGCTGTGTACCGCACCTGAAGTGTGCCTTGCCATGAGTCAGTCAAGGGGTACAAGAGTGATCTAAGAATGGATCACAGGACAGCGGTCAAAGTTATCCTTAGTAACTAGTGGACTAAGGAATTTTCTCGATTATGGAGGTGATAAAGAGTTCGACGTAAAGAGTTACGTCGATGCAAGCTTAACACCTATCCGGATAGCTCTGAGTAGAGATACCGGATACGTATAATGGAGCAACAATTTAGAATAACTCCAAGTAGAACAGTTATTTGAAATGGCTCCAAATAGAGCGTGGTAGCTGCATCTAGGAGATGACATAAAGATTTGTAAAGCACACACGGATCTGAAAGGTTCAGACCCGTTGACTAAAACCTCTCTCACAAGCAACATGATCAAACCCAGAACTCATTGAGTGTTAATCACATAGTGATGTGAACTAGATTATGGACTCTAGTAAACTCTTTGGATGTTGGTTACATGGCGATGTGACCTATGAGTGTTAATCACATGGCGATGTGAACTAGATTATTGACTCTAGTGCAAGTGGGAGACTGTTGGAAATATGCTCTAGAGGCAATAATAAATAAGTTATTATTATATTTCCTTGTTCATGATAATCGTTTATTATCCATGCTAGAATTGTATTGATAGGAAACTCAGATACATGTGTGGATACATAGACAACACCATGTCCCTAGTAAGCCTCTAGTTGACTAGCTCGTTGATCAATAGATGGTTACGGTTTCCTGACCATGGACATTGGATGTCATTGATAACAGGATCACATCATTAGGAGAATGATGTGATGGACAAGACCCAATCCTAAGCCTAGCACAAAGATCATGTAGTTCGTATGCTAAAGCTTTTCTAATGTCAAGTATCATTTCCTTAGACCATGAGATTGTGCAACTCCCGGATACCGTAGGAGTGCTTTGGGTGTGCCAAACGTCACAACGTAACTGGGTGGCTATAAAGGTACATTACAGGTATCTCCGAAAGTGTATGTTGGGTTGGCACGAATCGAGACTGGGATTTGTCACTCCGTGTAAACGGAGAGGTATCTCTGGGCCCACTCGGTAGGACATCATCATAATGTGCACAATGTGATCAAGGAGTTGATCATGGGATGGTGTGTTACGGAACGAGTAAAAGAGACTTGCCGGTAACGAGATTGAACAAGGTATCGGGATACCGACGATCGAATCTCGGGCAAGTATCGTACCGCTAGACAAAGCGAATTGTATACGGGATTGATTAAGTCCTTGACATCGTGGTTCATCTGATGAGATCATCGTGGAACATGTGGGAGCCAACATGGGTATCCAGATCCCGCTGTTGGTTATTGACCGGAGAGTCATCTCGGTCATGTCTGCATGTCTCCCGAACCCGTAGGGTCTACACACTTAAGGTTCGGTGACGCTAGGGTTATAGAGATATTAGTATGCGGTAACCCGAAAGTTGTTCGGAGTCCCAGATGAGATCCCGGACGTCACGAGGAGTTCTGAAATGGTCCAGAGGTAAAGAATTATATATAGGAAGTGCTATTTCGACCATCAGGACAAGTTTCGGGGTCACCGGTATTGTACAGGGACCACCGGAAGGGTCCCGGGGGTCCACCGGGTGGGGCCACCTGCCCCGGGGGGCCACATGGGCTGTAGGGGGTGCGCCTTGGCCTACATGGGCCAAGGGCACCAGCCCCAAGAGGCCCATGCGCCAAGAGAAGAGAAAAACGGGAGAGTCCTTAAAGGGGAAGGCACCTCCGAGGTGCCTTGGGGAGGATGGACTCCTCCCCACCCTTGGCCGCACCCTTCCTTGGAGGAAGGGGCAAGGGCTGCGCCTCCCCCTCTCCCTTGGCCCTATATATAGTGGGGAAAAGGAGGAGCAACCAAACCTAAGGCCTGGCGCCTCCCTCTACCTCCCGTGACACATCTCCTTCCTCCCGCAGCGCTTAGCGAAGCCCTGTTGGAATCCCGCTACTTCCACCACGCCATCGTGCTGCTGGATCTCCATCAACCTCTCCCTCCTCCTTGCTGGATCAAGGCATGGGAGACGTCACCGGGTTGTACATGTGTTGAATGCGGAGGTGCCGTCCGTTCGGCACTAGGATCATCGGTGATTTGAATCACGACGAGTACGACTCCATCAACCCCGTTCTTTTGAACGCTTCCGCGCGCGATCTACAAGGGTATGTAGATCCACTCCTCCCTCGTTGTTAGATGACTCCATAGATTGATCTTGGTGACACGTAGGAAAATTTTGAATTTATGCTACGTTCCCCAACAAGGTCATGCAATGAACATCTACTGGCTACTAGCACAATTGCACAAGCAATAGAAGCAGCAGCAGCTACTAGCACTGCTAGCAGTAACTACTAAGTACTAACTAGTAGCAGCCAACAGCTAGCAGTAGCGAAACTAAAACTGCAGTAGCAAAACATCAGTAGTACAGGCTACAACTAGAGCATCAACAACAGCAGTACATCTACATCTAGACTCTAGGGAGCATCAACTACAGCAGTACATCAAATGACACCTTGTTGTGATGTAACAACATGGTACAACTGACTTGCTTCCAGAACAAAGTGTGGATTATATAGAAGAGTGGAGATCTGTGTCCCTTAGATGCACATATCTGTGAGCTTCTTGCCGCTGTTGCATCCATTCACTCGATGATGGGGGTACCAATGCATCCAAGTAGAAGAAAATCACTATCAATAACTCACAACTTCAAGTACAAGCTAAGTATGTATCAAGTGACAGTGAAAACAAGTTGAGAAAAACAATGTAAATATCTATTTCATGCCATGCAGAGTTCAAACCGAATAAACCTATGCATACGAAGGTGAAATATTACAAAGAAAGCACTCACCAGGTAGCAGAACATCAGAATTAGTTAACACTATACATTGCAATTTCAGCAACTACATAAAGGGGAAAAACAAGGCACATCCATTCTCCAAGCATCCAGTGTATTATCAGAGTGACGAAACTTTCATAACAAACATAAAATCATATGTGGTGGTAAGATGATCGACATACTGAATCTTTTATGGCGAGTTTGGCGAGTACTAGTTAAGCAAACAAACATAAAGAAGGACTAAAAGAATAAACCTTTGTAACAAAGTAACTAGAATTAGCACCAACTACAAGATGACATGTGGTGCATCAACTAATTATATCTAAATGGGTTGTCCAAATACATAGATTAACATTAGATGGGTGAAACCAACAAGATCCGATCATACAAATATTCCAGGGTATGTGACTTTGTTATCCAGAAATATCGCATGAGTGTAGTGCACACCAGGATAAATTGCAAGACGGAAACACTAGGAGCAAGCAACTGATGTAGTAATAAGCTTTCATGGAATTTTATTTTATGTCATGCTAAATGCAGCAGGCATGCATAACTTGATCCACAAGGCTGCATGCAACATACACAGTGAACTCTCATGAACAAACACACCACAACTTTAAAAACGAAATTTCAAGCATCACAGTGCACCATACGAATCAACAATGAAACACTACAGTTCGTCAATATCACTAGGCCCAACTAGTGTGTTGTGGTATATTGAACCATTTCAAAAAAATTCAGTGGATTCCATGCGGCAAGGGGGATTTTCCACAACTAGCTCTCAAGAACAAACACACCACGGGTTAAAAGGAAATTTCTAGCCTCACAGTGTACCATACGAATCAGTGGTATGTACACAAAATATATACATATTCATCCAAAAACAAAACCAACCCCTACTGTGCTCACTAAACACCAGCATCCAGGCCCAACTTTGTAGCAACGATTACAAAGATGCACTGCTAAATTAACGCGACATCTAAACCAGATCCATGCATCGAGAGCTCGCAGAGGAGGTCGGGACAGCCACCAGAACCCCACATGAACAAAGCCAAGGGTAATCCATCTAGAAAATGGCGCGTTTCTGGAAGACAAGCCCGGCGAGCGATGGCGAGAGGGAGAGTGAGCGAGCTAGGGGTCTCACCTTGAGGCCGATATAGCGGTGTAGGGGTCTCCGTGCGCCCTCTTGAAGTGCTTCACCCTCTTCTTCACGATCACCTTCTTCAACAAAGGCACCGCCATCTGCACAACGCACGGAGGAAACTCGGTAACAGGAAGGCACGAGGGAGCGGCGGCCGGCGATGGTGTATCCCTCGACGGATCTGCATCCACAAGGCGAGGTGAGAGAGGGTGTCAGCTATGGCCTCCTGCGGATCGATCGGATCGGAGGGGAAAAACAAGCGGGTACGAGGGGAACCTACCTGTGTTGGTCAGCCACCGCGGCCTTGTCGGGGACGAGGGAGAGTTGGGGAGGCGTCCAGGAAACTTGGAGGGGTAGAGTCCTGCAGTAACCATCGAGGACGTGGTTGTCTCTAGCATGGACAAGAGGCCGTGACGAAGGGGGAAGTCGGCGAGGTGCAGAGCCCGGAGGAGCGGCGGACGGTGAAGGAGTTGTTAGGGATATTACTATCAGTTGAGACCCGCCCAGGAGGGGCCGGGTCAGCCTCAATGGCGGGTTACACAAGAAGCCCAGTAAACATTCAAGATTGTAGTTTATTAAGTCTTATAGAAGGCCCAAAGGCCTGAAGGCAGTTTAAGGCCCGATATTATGAACTGCCATATGTAAAGAAAGACTTGTAAGGAAAGTCATGTAAAGGAAGTCAACGAGCCAGACACAACTATGAGCCGGCCGGGACTCTATAGGCCACCAGGCGTCAACCCATGTATATAAGGGGACGACCCAGTGGCGGCTTAGGGAGAAAAAACAACCAATCAATAACCAAGCCGGCGAGTTAGCCTCTTGGAGATTGAAACCCTAGCAATACCAAACCCAACTAGACGTAGGCTTTACCTTCATCATAAGGGGCCGAACTAGTATAAAAACTCTCTCGTGTCCTTTGTCCCGATTAACCTCTTTAAGCTTCCTAGTGCGACTGCCCTACAACTAAGTCCTTGCTCTAGGACATCTACCGTGACAATTCCATGATAGTTGGCGCCCACCATGGGGCCAGCGCATGGTGGATTTGAGTTCTTGAAGGGCAACTTCGAAGGGCTCAAGGGATACGCTGTGGGCCGGATGACCAAGAGTCGTCGCGGCAAGCTCTACATCGACGATGAAGGTTGGGGCCCCGAGGCCGGCTCAATTGAGTACGGGTACCGGGTCCCCTTCGGCAGAATCCACGTCTTGATCGGCCGAATCGGCGAGTCAGGCCTTGAGACGGACGTCCACACCAACCTCATCGAAACGGCTCAGCACGCAAGGATCACCCGTGTTCAATCTGTCGTGAAGCATGCTTTCGTAGGCTGCGTCCACGGCGGTGAATACTCGGAAGGATCGGTGGAGGGAGGTGAGACGGCTGTCTGTTCTGACACTGCATCATCAACGGGCGAGACAGACTCTTTGTACCAGCTGCAGGACGGCATGTTTGGGGGCTGTTCTGATGGCAGCAGTATTCCGTACCCCCTTGAGCCGCCGAATTGGGCTGGAGTCTTCATGGCAGGGACACAACCCTGGCAGAACTCCACAGCTACCGGGTCGGCTACAGCTGGGTCAGGAGATCCCGCGTGCCCCCGGCTCAGATCTTGATGGACCTCATGGATAAACTAACGACCCTGTTGACTGCCGTGGTGGAGCTGGCGGATAAAGCCCAGCATGACGCAGAGGTAGCACGTGTACGTGAAGAGATGGTGCAAGCTAAGGAAAATCTGGCCGCAGAGAAGTCAAGATGGCTGCAGAGCGGGCGGCTTTGGACGTTCGTGCTCAACAGCTTCAAGCGGAGACTTTCTGGCTCTCGGTGGATCTGAACGCGTCGAACGAGGTCATGAGGAGGAGGCATCAGAAAACCCAATCACGTCTGCATCTGACGCTCGATCCTAGGAATCTTTTCCACACGCCCGGAGTCGGGGGAAGTAACCCGCCAGAGGTACCCCGGATTACAACACCCGGCGCACCAGTTCAGCCGCGTGCCATGGATCCGCCTCGTACGATTACCGCTCCGCCTCATTACGTCCCAACGCCACCGGGTCACTTCTCCAACCCTTTGGAGAACCTCATCGCAGCATTGGCTCGTCTGGCGGCTCTTCCGATGGAAGGTGACTCACCGGCGGCAATTGAAACACGGAGGGTAAGAGAACTTGTTCAAACAACTCTGGCGCAGCAGGATACATACTCCTATAGTCGAGACAGGATCCATTCAACCCCTCGCCCAAGCCGGAGCCCGAGTTACAGTAGGCATATGGAATCCGCAGAGATGTCAAGCAATGCTCAATGCCACAACCGGCCATATAGGCATGAGCTAGTGCAGGCTGGAGCCCTCAACTTGGCGGATCAGGAGAGGATTCGTCAAGAGGCAGAATGAGCAGCTCAAATGGCAGCAGATCAGGTGGCTCATCAAAATTTTCCGGCTTATCCAGCAATCTCGGTCGAGGCAGGAGTGGCACAAGAACCGGAGGTGTGCCTTGCTTGGTGCCAGCCATACATAATGAGCGTTTGCCAAAGGACTTAAAGGGGCCTCATAAGGTGCCTAATTACACAGCTAACCTACAGCCTGGGGCTTGGATTGAGAGTTACGAGATGGCTATGGAGTTATTGGAGGTCAGTGATGCTGCAATGGCCAAGTATTTCACCATGATGTTAGATGGAACAACTAGTACATGGTTGAAGGGATTGCCACCCAATTCTATCGGCTCATGGGCGGAGTTGAAGGCCCGGTTCATCCAGAATTTTAAGGACACATGTAAATAGCCTATGTCGATAGTGGACCTAACCAATTGCAAGCAAGAGGATGGTGAATCCACAACACATTGTGTCCGCCGGGTCAAGGAGATAATACATTCATCTGATAAGATGGATGCCGACTCAGCAGTCTTGATGTTGGAGAAAAATTGCCGTTTTGAACCTCTTAAGCAGAAGCTGGGGCGGCTCAAGCGTGACTGTAATGACATGGGAACGTTGATGGGAGCTCTCGTCAAGTATGCTGATTCTGATACTACCAAGGACCCGGTGTAAGACGAAGAAAATGCAACAAAGGGAAAGAAGAATGGCAACGGCAAGGGTTACCAGCATAACCCCACAAATCAAGGAGGTAATAAACGTAAGGCTGATGAGCTTGTTGCTAACACCAATGCACAGGGCGGTAATCAACGGCGCAAGGGCAGACAGCCCCCTCGGTCGGGCGGGTCAGGTCCCACTCTTGAGCAATTATTGAATGAGCCTTGTCCAAAACACGGCACCCAGGAGAAGCCAGCCACCCACCTATGGAAAAGATTGTACGATCATGAAGGTGTTTAAAAATTCAAACTCGTTTGATGGAGGTCACGGCCCGAGTGGCGGCTCAGGAGGAGGCAGTTTTCACGGCCCAGGCGCCGGTTCAGGTGGAGGAGGTTTTCACGGTCAGGGCCATCCTGGTAACCAAGGAGGATATAATCAACAACCCGGCCAAGGTAATCAGCAGCAACAATCCGGTTATCAGAGCAACCCAAAATAGCTGAGTAGTGGGAAATACCATGTATTTACCACTAGTTTATGCAAGAGGGACCAAAAGCTTCACAAGAGGGCCGTCAATGCCGTTGAGCCAGCGATTCCACGTTATCTACGTTGGTCAGAGCAGCCCATTGTGTGGAGCAGAGAGTATCACCCGCCCCGGGTTGATAATCCGGGCCACTTAGCCTTGGTAGTGACACCTCAGGTTGGTGGATACAAATTCACTAAAGTACTCATGGGTGGAGGCAGCAGCATCAACATCGTCTACTATGAGACGTTCCGCCGGATGGGATTGACTGATAAAAATCTTAAACAATCCAACACTGTTTTTCACGGTGTGGTACCTGGTAAATCGGCATACCCAGTTGGTAAGATTGAGCTGGAAGTAGCCTTTGGGGATGAGTATGACTCCAAGGCGGAAAAATTAACCTTTAAGGTGGTTAAAATCAAAAGCCCATATCACGCTCTGGTTGGGCGGCCGGCTTATGCCAAGTTTATGGCTCGTCCGTGTTATGTGTATTTATAGCTTAAGATGCCGGGTCATAAGGGCACCATTACAATACATGGGAGCCGTAAGATAGCCTTGGAGTGTGAAGAAGGGGATGCCGCTTATGCTGAATCTGTTTGTGCAACAGAGGAACTAAAGTTTTATAAGGATGAGGTTGACCCGGCAGACATGACGTCATTAAAGAAACTAACAACCGAGCATGAGCCGGTGTTGAAATTCAAATTAGCTGATGACACCAAGATGGTTGACTTTGTGCCTGGCGACTCATCCAAGGAGTTCATCATCAATGCAAACTTGGATCCGAAATAGGAAAGCGCGCTCATCGAGTTCATCCGTGAGAACCGGGACATCTTTGCATGGAAACCTTCAGACATGCCGGGTGTCTCGAGGGAACTCGCTGAGCACATTCTTAATATTGATCCAAAATTCAAACCTGTCAGACAGTTTCTCCGACGGTTCAATGAAGAACGGCGCAAGGCCATCGGAGAGGAGGTGGCCCGGCTCTTGGCGGCCGGGTTCATTGTAGAGGTCTTTCACCCGGAGAGGTTAGCTAACCCGGTGCTTGTACTTAAAAAGAATGGCACCAGGAGTATGTGTGTGGATTACACCGATCTGAACAAGGCTTGTCCGGCTGATCGTTTTGCTCTCCCTCTTATTGATCAGATCATTGATGTGTTAGGGAACGTAGTAATTTCAAAAATTTCCTACGCACAAGCAAGATCATGGTGATGCATAGCAACGAGAGGGGAGAGTGTTGTCCACGTACCCTTGTAGACCGAAAGCGGAAGCGTTCGCACAACGCGGTTGATGTAGTCGTACATCTTCACGATCCGACCGATCAAGTACCGAACGCACGACACCTCCGAATTCTGCACACGTTCAACTCGATGATGTCCCTCGAACTCCGATCCAGCCGAGTGTTGAGGGAGAGTTTCATCAGCACGACGGTGTGGTGACGATGATGATGTTCTACCGACGCAGGGCTTCGCCTAAGCACCGCTACGATATGACCGAGGTGGATTATGGTGGAGGGGGGCACCGCACACGGCTAAGAGATCAAATGATCAATTGTTGTGTCTTTGGGGTGCCCCCTGCCCCCGTATATAAAGGAGTGGAGGAGGGGGAGGGCCAGCCCTCTCTATGGCGCGCCCTAGGGGAGTCCTACTCCAACTAGGAGTAGGATTCCCCTTTCCTAGTAGAACTAGGAGCCCTTCCAAGTAGTAGGAGTAGGAGGGAAGGAAAGGGAAGGGAAAAGGAGAAGGAAGGAAGGGGGCGCCCCCACTCCCTAGTCCAATTCGGACCAGCCCATGGGGAGGGGTGCGGCCACCCTTTAAGGCCTTTCTCTCCTTTCCCGTATGGCCCATTAAGGCCCAATACGAATTCCCGTAACTCCCCGGTACTCCCGAAAATACCCGAATCACTCGGAACCTTTCCGAAGTCCGAATATAGTCGTCCAATATATCGATCTTTATATCTCGACCATTTCGAGATTCCTAGTCATGTCCCCGATCTCATCCGGGACTCCGAACTCCTTCGGTACATCAAAACATATAAACTCATAATATAATTGTCATTGTAGCGTTAAGCGTTCGGACCCTACGGGTTCGAGAACTATGTAGACATGACCGAGACACGTCTCCGGTCAATAACCAATAGCGGAACCTGGATACTCATATTGGCTCCTACATATTCTACGAAGATCTTTATCGGTCAAACCGCATAACAACATACGTTGTTCCCTTTGTCATCGGTATGTTACTTGCCCGAGATTTGATCGTCGGTATCTCAATACCTAGTTCAATCTCATTACCGGCAAGTCTCTTTACTCGTTTCGTAACACATCATCCCGCAACTAACTCATTAGTTGCAATGCTTGCAAGATTTAAGTGATGTGCATTACCGAGAGGGCCCAGAGATACCTCTCCGGCAATCGGAGTGACAAATCCTAATCTCAAAATACGCCAACCCAACAAGTACCTTTGGAGACAGCTGTAGAGCACCTTTATAATCACCCAGTTATGTTTTGACGTTTGGTAGCACACAAAGTGTTCCTCCAGTAAACGGGAGTTGCATAATCTCATAGTCATAGGAACATGTATAAGTCATGAAGAAAGCAATAGCAACAAACTAAACGAGCGAGTGCTAAGCTAACGAAATGGGTCAAGTCAATCACATCATTCTCCTAATGATGTGATCTCGTTAATCAAATGACAACTCATGTCTATGGTTAGGAAACATAACCATCTTTGATCAACGAGCTAGTCAAGAAGAGGCATACTAGTGACATACTGTTTGTCTATGTATTCACACATGTATTATGTTTCCGGTTAATACAATTCTAGCATGAATAATAAACATTTATCATGATATAAGGAAATAAATAATAACTTTATTATTGCCTCTAGGGCATATTTCCTTCAGTCTCCCACTTGCACTAGAGTCAATAATCTAGTTCACATCGCCATGTGATTTAACATCAATAGTTCACATCACCATGTGATTAACGCCCATAGTTCACATCGTCATGTGACTAACACCCAAAGGGTTTACTAGAGTCAATAATCTAGTTCACATCGCTATGTTATTAATACCCAAAGAGTACTAAGGTGTGATCATGTTTTGCTTGTGAGGGAAGTTTAGTCAACGGGTCTGCTACATTCAGATCCGTATGTATTTTGCAAATTTCTATGTCAACAATGCTCTGCACGTAGCTACTCTAGCTAATTGCTCCCACTTTAAATATGTATCCAGATTGAGATTTTGAGTGATCTAGATCAGTGTCAAAACTTGCATCGACGTAACCCTTTACGACGAACCATTTGTCACCCCATAATCGAGAAACATATCCTTATTCCACTAAGGATAATTTTGACCAATGTCTAGTGATCTACTCCTAGATCACTATTGTACTCCCTTGCCAAACTCAGGGCAGGGTATACAATAGGTCTGGTACACAGCATGGCATACTTTATAGAACCTATGGCTAAGGCATAGGGAATGACTTTCATTCTCTCTCTATCTTATGCCGTGGTCAGGTTTTGAGTCTTACTCAACTTCACACCTTGTAACATAGGCAAGAACTCCTTCTTTGACTGTTCCATTTTGAACTACTTCAAAATCTTGTCGAGGTGTGTACTCATTGAAAAACTTATCAAGCATCTTGATCTATCTCTATAGATCTTGATGCTCAATATGTAAGCAGCTTCACTGAGGTCTTTCTTTGAAAAACTCCTTTCAAACATTCCTTTATGCTTTGCAGAATAATTCTACATTATCTCCGATCAACAATATGTCATTCACATATACTTATCAGAAATGTTGTAGTGCTCCCACTCACTTTCTTGTGAATACAGGCTTCATCACAAGTCTGTATAAAACTATATGCTTTGATCAACTTATCAAAGCGTATATTCCAACTCCGAGATGCTTGCACCAGTCCATAGATGGATCGCTGGAGCTTGCATATTTTGCTAGTACCTTTAGGATTGACAAAACCTTCTGGTTGCATCATATACAACTCTTCTTTAATAAATCCATTAAGGAATGCAGTTTTGTTTCTCCATTTGCCAGATTTCATAAAATGCGGCAATTGCTAACATGATTCGGACAGACTTAAGCATAGATACGAGTGAGAAACTCTCATCGCATACAACACCTTGAACTTGTCAAAAACCTTTTTGCGACAATTCTAGCTTTGTAGATAGTAACACTACTATCAGCGTCCGTCTTCCTCTTGAAGATCCATTTAATCTCAATGGCTCACCGATCAATGGGCAAGTCAATTAAAGTCCATACTTTGTTCTCATACATGGATCTCATCTCAGATTTCAGGGCCTCAAGCCATTTCGCGGAATCTGGGCTCATCATCGCTTCCTCATAGTTCGTAGGCTCGTCATCGTAAAGTAACATGACCTCCAGAACAGGATTACTGTACCACTCTGGTGCGGATCTCACTCTGGTTTACCTACGAGGTTCGGTAGTAACTTGATCTGAAGTTACATGGTCATCATCATTAGCTTCCTCACTAATTAGTGTAGTAGTCATAGGAACAGATTTCTATGATGAACTACTTTCCGATAAGGGAGCAGGTACAGTTACCTCATCAAGTTCTACTTTCCTCCTAGTCACTTCTTTCGAGAGAAACTCCTTCTCTAGAAAGGATCCATTCTCAGTAATGAATATCTTGCCTTCGGATCTGTGATAGAAGGTGTACCCAACATTTTCTTTTGGGTATCCTATGAAGACGCACTTCTCCGATTTGGGTTTGAGCTTATCATATTGAAACTTTTTCACATAAGCATCGCAGTCCAAAACTTTAAGAAACAAGAGCTTAGGTTTCTTGCCAAACCATAGTTCATACGGTGTCGTCTCAAGGGATTTAGATGGTGCCCTATTTAATGTGAATGTAGCTGTCCCTAATGCATAACCCCAAAACGATAGTGGTAAATTGGTTAGAGACATCATAGATCGCACCATATCTAATAAAGTACGGTTATGATGTTCGGACACGCCATTACACTGTGGTGTTCCAGGTGGCGTGAGTAGTGAAACTATTTCACATTGTTTTAACTGAAGGCCGAACTCGTAACTCAAATATTTTACTTCTGCGATCATATCGTAGAAACTTTTATTTTTGTTATGATGATTCTCCACTTCACTCTGAAATTTTTTGAACTTTTCAACTGTTTCAGACTTGTGTTTCATTAAGTAGATATACCCATATCTGCTCAAATCATCTATGAAGGTCAGAAAATAACGATACTTGCCGTGAGCCTTAACACTCATCGGACCGCATACATCAGTATGTATTATTTCCAATAAGTGAGTTGCTCGCTCCATTGTTCCGGAGAATGGAGTCTTAGTCATCTTGCCCATGAGGCATGGTTCGCAAGCATCAAGTGATTCCAAAAGTCCATCAGCATGGAGTTTCTTCATGTGCTTTACACCAATATGACCTAAACGGCAGTGCCACAAATAAGTTGCACTATCATTATTAATTTTTCATCTTTTGGTTTCAATATTATGAATATGTGTATCATTACGATCGAGATCCAACGAACCATTTTCATTGGGTGTGTAACCATATAAGGTTTTATTCATGTAAACAGAACAACACTTTATTCTCTTACTTAAATGATTAACCGTATTGCAATAAACATGATCAAATCATATTCATGCTCAACGCAAACACCAAATAACACTTATTTAGGTTCAACACTAATCCCGAAAGTATACGGAGTGTGCGATCATGATCATATCAAATCTTGGAACCACTTCCAACACACATCGTCACTTCACCCTTAACTAGTCTCTGTTCATTCGCAACTCCTGTTTCGAGTTACTACTCTTAGCAACTGAACCAGTATCAAATACCGAGGGGTTGCTACGAACACTAGTAAAATACACATCAATAATCTGTATATCAAATATACCTTTGTTCACTTTGCCATCCTTATTATCCACCAAATACTTGGGGCAGTTCCGCTTCCAGTGACCAATCCCTTTGTAGTAGAAGCACTTAGTCTCAGGCTTAGGACCAGACTTGGGCTTCTTCACTTGAGCAGCAACTTGCTTGCCGTTCTTCTTGAAATTCCCCTTCTTCCCTTTGCCCTTTTTTTGAAACTAGTCGTCTTGTCTACCATCAACACTTGATATTTTTCTTGATTTCTACCTTCATTGATTTCAGCATTACGAAGAACTTGGGAATCGTTTCCGTTATCCCTTGCATATCATAGTTCATCACGAAGTTCTACTAACTTGGTGATGGTGACTAGAGAATTCTGTCAATCACTATCTTATCTGGAAGATTAATTCCCACTTGATTCAAGCGATTGTAGTACCCAGACAATCTGAGTACATGTTCACTGCTTGAGCTATGCTCCTCCATCTTTTTAGCTATAGAACTTGTTGGAGACTTCATATCTCTCAACTCGGGTATTTGCTTGAAATATTAACTTCAACTCCTGGAACATCTCATATGGTCCATGACATTCAAAACGTCTTTGAAGTCCTGATTCTAAGCCCTTAAGCATGGTGCACTAAACTATCAAGTAGTCGTCATATTGAGCTAGCCAAACGTTCATAACGTCTGCATCTACTCCTGCAATAGGTCTGTCACCTAGCGGTGCATCAAAGACATAATTCTTCTGTGCAGCAATGAGGATAATCCTCAGATCACGGATCCAATCCGCATCATTGCTACTAAAATTTTTCAACATAATTTTTCTCTAGGAACACAAGAAACTGGGAGCAACATTGCGAGCTATTGATCTACAACATAAATATGCTAATACTACCAGGACTAAGTTCATGATAAATTAAAGTTCAATTAATCAAATTACTTAAGAACTCCCACTTAGACAGACATCCCTCTAATCTTCTAAGTGATCACGTGATCCATATCAACTAAACCATGTCCGATCATCACGTGAGATGGAGTAGTTTCAATGATGAACATCACTATGTTGATCATATCTACTATATGATTCACGCTCGACCTTTCGGTCTCTGTGTTCCGAGGCCATATCTGTTATATGCTAGGCTCGTCAAGTTTAACCTGAGTATTCCGCATGTGCAACTGTTTTGCACCTGTTGTATTTGAACGTAGAGCCTATCACACCCGATCATCACGTGGTGTCTCATCATGAAGAACTTTCGCAACGGTGCATACTCAGGGGGAACACTTGTACCTTGATAATTAGGGAGAGATCATCTTATAAAGCTACTGTCCAACTAAGCAAAATAAGATGTATAAAATATAAACATCATATGCAATCAAAATATGTGACATGATATGGCCATCATCATCTTGTGCGTTTGATCTCCATCTCCAAAGCATCGTCATGATTTCTATCGTCACCAGCATGACACCATGATCTCCATCATCTTGATCTATATCAATGTGTCGTCACTTGGTCGTCTCGCCAACTATTGCTATCGCATAGCGATAAAGTAAAGCAATTATTTGGCGCTTGCATCTTATGCAATAAAGAGCCAACCATAAGGCTTCTGCCAGTTGCCGATAACTTCAACAAAACATCATCATCTTATACAACAACTTATATCTCATCACGTCTTGACCATATCACATCACAACATGTCCTGCAAAAACAAGTTAGACGTCCTCTACTTTGTTGTTGCAAGTTTTACGTGGCTGCTACGTGCTGAGCAAGAACCTTTCTTACCTACGCATCAAAACCACAACGATAGCTTGTCAAGTTAGTGTTGTTTTAACCTTCTCAAGGACCGGGCGTAGCCATACTCGGTTCAACTAAAGTTGGAGAAACTGACACCCGCTAGTCACCTGTGTGCATAGCACGGCGGTAAAACCAGTCTCGCGTAAGCGTACGCGTAATGTAGGTCCGGGCTGCTTCATCCAACAATACCGTAGAACCAAAGTGTGACATGCTGGTAAGCAGTATGATTTATATTGCCCACAACTCACTTGTGTTCTACTCGTGCATATTACATCAACGCATAAAACCTAGCTCGGATGCCACTGTTAGGGAACATAGTAATTTCAAAAATTTCCTATGCACACGCAAGATCATGGTGATGCATAGCAACGAGAGGGGAGAGTGTTGTCCATGTACCCTCGTAGACCGAAAGCGGAAGCGTTATCACAAAGCGGTTGATGTAGTCGTACATCTTCACGATCCGACCGATCAAGTACCGAACGCACGACACCTCCAAGTTCTACACACGTTCAACTCGATGGCGTCCCTCGAACTCCGATCCAGCTGAGTGTTGAGGGAGAGATTCGTCAGCACGACGGCGTGGTGACAATGATGATGTTCTAACAACGCTGGGCTTCGCCTAAGCACCGCTAAGATATGACCGAGGTGGATTATGGTGGAGGGGGGCACCACACACGGCTAAGTGATCAAGAGATCAATTGTTGTGTCTTTGGGGTGCCCCCTGCCCCTGTATATAAAGGAGTGGAGGAGGGGGAGGGCCGGCCCTCTCTATGGCGCGCCCTTGGGGAGTCCTACTCCCACTACGAGTAGGATTCCCCTTTCCTAGTAGAACTAGGTGCCCTTCCAAGTAGTAGGAGTAGGAGGGAAGGAAAGGGAAGGGAAAAGGAGAAGGAAGGAAGGGGGTGCCCCCCTCCCTAGTCCAATTCGGACCAGCCCATGGGGAGGGGTGCGGCCACCCTTTAAGGCCTTTCTCTCCTTTCCCGTATGGCCCATTAAGGCCCAATACGAATTCCCGTAACTCCCCGGTACTCCCGAAAATACCCGAATCACTCGGAACCTTTCCGAAGTCCGAATATAGTCGTCCAATATATCAATCTTTACGTCTCAACCATTTCGAGATTCCTCGTCATGTCCCCGATCTCATCCGGTACTCCAAACTCCTTCGGTACATCAAAACATATAAACTCATAATATAACTGTCATCGTAGCGTTAAGCGTGCGGACCCTACGGGTTCGAGAACTATGTAGACATGACCGAGACACGTCTCCAGTCAATAAGTCAATAACCAATAGCGGAACCTGGATGATCATATTGGCTCCTACATATTCTATGAAGATCTTTATCGGTCAAACCGCATAACAACATACGTTGTTCCCTTTGTCATCGGTATGTTACTTGCCCGAGATTTGATCGTCGGTATCTCAATACCTAGTTCAATCTCGTTACCGGCAAGTCTCTTTACTCGTTCCGTAACACATCATCCCGCAACTAACTCATTAGTTGCAATGCTTGCAAGACTTAAGTGATGTGCATTACCGAGAGGGCCCAGAGATACCTCTCCGACAATCGAAGTGACAAATCCTAATCTCGAAATACGCCAGCCCAACAATTACCTTTGGAGACAGTTGTAGAGCACCTTTATAATCACCCAGTTATGTTGTGTCGTTTGGTAGCACACAAAGTGTTCCTCCGGTAAACGAGAGTTGCATAATCTCATAGTCATAGGAACACGTATAAGTCATGAAGAAAGCAATAGCAACAAACTAATGATCAAGTGCTAAGCTAACAGAATGGGTCAAGTCAATCACATCATTCTCCTAATGATGTGATCCCGTTAATCAAATGACAACTCATGTCTATGGTTAGGAAACATAACCATCTTTGATCAACGAGCTAGTCAAGAAGAGGCATACTAGTGACATACTGTTTGTCTATGTATTCACACATGTATTATGTTTCCAGTTAATACAATTCTAGCATGAATAATAAACATTTATCATGATATAAGGAAATAAATAATAACTTTATTATTGCCTCGAGGGCATATTTCCTTCATGATGCTACGGCGGGTTGCGCACGTTTGAGTTTCTTGGATTCTTATTCCGGTTATCATCAGATTAAGATGGCAGTCAAGGATCAGGAAAAGACGGCTTTTATCACTCCTTTCGGAGCTTTCTGCTATGTGTCTATGCCTTTTGGGCTTAAGAGTGCTCAGGCGACCTACCAACGGCGCGTGCAGAATTGTCTTCACGATCAAATTTGGCGTAATGTTCATGCCTATGTGGATGATATAGTGGTAAAGTCCAGGAAAGAGGAAACCTTGGTCACAGATATGAAGGAGACTTTTGATAACCTCCGGGTCTATAAAATGATGCTTAACCCGGCCAAGTGTGTTTTTGGAGTTCCAGCCGGTAAGCTCTTGGGTTTTTTGGTGTCTAACCGAGGCATTGAGGCTAACCCGGAGAAAATCAAGACAATCACATCCCTGGACAAGCCAACATGCATCAATGACGTTGAACGACTCGCGGGCCATGTTGCTGCTTTGAACCGGTTCATAAGCCGGTTATGGGAGAAGGCAATGCCTCTGTATCAGATGATGAAGAAAACAGATGATTTTGTTTGGAGCGACGCTGCAAACTCTGCGTTTGAATATTTGAAGACGCAGCTTGCTGAGCCGCCGGTCCTGGCTGCTCTAGTTGAGAAAGAGCCGCTACTATTATACGTAGCCGCTAACTCACGAGCTGTTAGTGTGGCTATTGTGGTAGAGCGCAAGGAGACAGGCAAAGAGCATCCGGTTCAACTGCCGGTTTACTACATCAGTGAGGTGTTAATTTAATCCAAGGAACAGTATCCACATTGGCAGAAGCTTGTATATGGGGTGTTCATGGCAAGCCAGAAGCTTAAGCATTATTTTCAGGGACATCCAATCACCGTGGTTAGTTCTGCTCCTTTGGGAGACTCATTCAAAATATAGAAGCCACTGGGCGAGTTGCCAAGTGGGCAATAGAGCTTGGGTCTCATGGGTTGAAGTATGTGCCACGTACCGCGATCAAATCTCAAGCACTGGTTGACTTCATTAATGACTGGACAGAGATGCAGATGCCAGAAGAGAAACTAGACAACACGTATTGGACTATTCATTTTGATGGGTCCACACAGTTGGAAGGCTCGGGGGCTGGAGTCGTGTTAACCTCTCCGCGAGGTGACAAATTTTGTTATGTGTTACGGTTGATGTTTCCTTGCACTAACAACGTAGCAGAGTATGAAGCCTTGCTCCATGGTCTTCGAATGGCAAAAGAGATAAGTTTGAGCCGGGTCAGATGTCTTGGTGACTCAGATCTAGTGGCTCAACAGGTATCAGGAAAATGGGATTCCAAGGACCCTCTCATGGCGGCTTACCGTCGGGAGGTTGATGCTGTTGCAGGGCATTTTAAAGGTTATCAGGTGGAGCACATTGACCGTCGAAAGAACGAAGCGGCTGATGCTTTAAGCCGGTTGGGGTCTCAGCGCAAGCCGGTACCACCTAACACCTTTTATGATGTCTTACATAACCCACAGAGGAAGATTTAGCTGTTCCTGACCCGGAGGCACAGTTGGTGGCGGCTATTCATGTCATCCTAGATTGGATAGTACCGTTTTTGGCTTACATGACCCTGGGAGAGTTACCAGCAGATGAGACTCTGGCTCGACAGATAACCCGGTGGTCTAAGTCAATGATGATTTCGGATGGACAATTATACCATCGCAGTGTCTCTGGAGCGTATCAGCGGTGTGTTTCCCCTGAAGAAGGTCAAGAAATACTTCGTGAGATCCATGAAGGCGATTGTGGCTATCACGCTGGGTCAAAATCTCTGGTGGCCAAGGCTTTTCGTCACGGTTTTTACTGGTTGACGGCTCACGCTGATGCAGAAGATCTGGTCCGTAGATGTGATGGATGTCAAAAGTTTGCATGACGAGCGCATGTGCCGGCTCAAGAGCTCCGGATGATTCCAATCACTTGGCCGTTTGCGGTCTGGGGGCTTGACATGGTGGGACCTTTCAAAAGGTCTAAGGATAAAAAGACACATCTCTTGGTGGCAGGTGATAAATTCACCAAGTGGGTTGAGGCGGAGCCTGTGAGTAAGTGTGACGCGGCCACGGCGGTTCAGTTCATGAAAAAGGTGATCTTCCGTTTTGGTTTTCCACACAGTATTATCACTGACAATGGCACTAATCTGTCCCAAGGGTCTATGGAGGAGTTTTGTCAACGAGAGCACATCCGGCTTGATGTTTCTTCTATAGCTCATCCTCAATCCAATGGTCAAGCTGAGAGAGCCAATCAGGAAATTTTGGAAGGGCTCAAACCCCGGCTTATGGTTCCTTCACAGCGAATGCTGGGTTGTTGGGTAGAGGAATTACCCTCAGTGTTGTGGAGTATCAACACCACACCCAACAGGTCTACAGGTTACACACCTTTCTTCATGGTTTATGGAGGAGAAGCAGTGTTACCTAGTGACACCCGTCATGACTCCCCCCGTGTGGCGGCTTATGTTGAAGCTAATAATGAACAAGCTAGACAGGATGCACTTGACTCGTTGGATGAAGAAAGAGATTTAGCAGTGGCCCGGTCAGCAATTTATCAACAGGACCTGCAACGTTATCACATCCGCCGGGTTAAGTCCAGGACTTTTCAGGAAGGCGACTTGGTGCTCCGGCTCATCCAGGATCTGTCAGATGCACACAAGTTATCCCCACCTTGGGAAGGACCCTTTGTGGTCAGTAAGAACTTAAACAACGGGTCATATTACCTCATTGACGTTCGAGAGCATGAAGACTCACGTAAGTCGGAGGAGGACCCGCCGGCCGTGGAACATTGCTCAACTTTGGCCATACTACACCTGAGTCGCCGGCTCTCATCATGTACATACTTTAACATTGTGTATACCATGATAAGCAATAAAGTAAGACCATCGGTCTCTTTTCTTTTCAAAGACTATACATCTTTGTTATTTCTTATTTTCAAATGACTATTATGGAGCTGATCATATTTGAATCAAGTTTTACCTTTTTGGTCCAGCTTATGATCGTATTTTAATCTAGCTGCAAATCTCATGGTCACTTGGGGGCTTCCTGTTCAAACATAGGTCGTATTCGAACCAAAGAGAACATAGATGTTGTAACCCTCTTGATCGGCTCAAGGCCAAATTCACTTGGGGGCTTCTTGATCGTATCCGAATCATAGCTTAACCCCTTTTGGGTCCGACTTGGATCGTATTCGAATCAGGGTCGTTAAAAACCTCTCAAGGTCATTTGGGGGCTTCCTGTTCAAACATAGGTCATATTCGAACCAAAGAGAACATAGTTGTCGGTACCCTCTTGACCGGCGCAACGCCAAAGCCACTAGGGGCTATATGGTCGTATTCAAACCTTAGCTTAACCCCTTTGGTCTGGTTTACTGATCGTATTCGAATTAGAAACCCCCAACCTTTTGAATACAGGTTTAAATTATGCTTATTATCTGTTGCTTGCCTTTTAGTTTTTTGTTGTTTCAATATTACAAATAATTAGCCTGGTCTTCTTCACCGGCTCAACTATTAGACAACACAGCCGCCCGGGTCATTCAAGCCAGTGGTTAAAGGATCAAAAGGTACGATCTACTAAGGTATACTGATCATTGAGTATTCAAGAAGCATTGACTTTTCATGAAGATTGAATTATCAAATTCATCACCCGGGTTATTCAAGCCGGCGGTCCAACTATAAAAAAGTACAAGGTATGGTTATTACTTATACACAATTACCTGCTGCATTAACTAAAAGAGTTAGTCTCAGCCCTTGTCGTTTGTTTATATTTGTCTCTGGTTCTTATTATGCTAAACATATTGGCTATAAACTGGGTGTTTTAACACGTTTGGTTCTAAGCCGCCAAGCCGGGCTTTTCTTTGTGTTTACAGGAACAGAGTTCAAACATTGTAGAAACAAACATTAAATATGATGCATACATTGGCATCAGGAAGCACAGACTCACATAAAAGTGTTTTATGCACGATGGCATAAGCAAAGCATAGAGTATTTTCACAATTAAGTTATTACAAGGCTTTCTAAGCCCATGAAGATGATCATTGTTCCTCCCTCGCCGGTTCACCACCTTTTGTTGGCTGGAAGTTGGGTTTCGACCAATCAAAACCATTCACGGCGACAAATTCGGCTTCGTCGTCGATCAGGCCGACCGGGTCAATTTTCGGGGCAAATGTGTATTCTCTCGCTGGTGGGATCAAATCTGTTACCTTGTCTGATGGAGTGGCCATCTTCTTATTCTCACTATCAAAACCCGACTGGTATTTATCAACATTGGTATCATCTCCAAGGGTAGTTTCCTGAGGCCGGACTCCGCGCATGCAAGCCATGAAGTCATCCTCATCAAAAGGAGACCCATCTTCCTTCACAGTGGGATAGCCTCTGGCCACGTCCGCCGAGTCTAGGTCTGGCACCCAAGCCTTGGAGCGGCTCAGGGCAGTCAAAGCTCCGGCTCGCGTGCAGGAGTGTTTTACCTCTTGAAACCTGGCAGGAAGGATTGACAGTTTCTTCAGGACGTTGCTGAGCTGGTTGGTTCCTTGATTAGCAGGAGAGATGGTGGCCAGAGCCCGCTGTGCGCCAATATACAGTTGTTCAACCAAAGTATATACTTCCTTCAGTTTAATCAACGGGTCTTGGCTCAGATTTTTGCTTCGACGACCTACATAAATTTTACACACAAAGTCAGTTGGCGGATTATACTTCGGATCGGCAAAAAGCACACAAAAGTTAAAGTCAGACAGCTTACCAAATATAGCAACTACCATTTGAGACACCCGGCCCTTTAGCCCGTTCAGCTCTATTGAAATCACTTTCAGAGCTATTTCGGCTGTCTCAGCACGTTGGGTCAGAAGTGTTTTTTCCTCTTCCCAAGTTTTCTTCTTGGCAGCAAAGCCGGTCTTTAAATTTTCCGTTGCAGAGAGACTTATTTGCAGTTTGGAGTTAGCGGATTTGACTTTTGTCTCCTGACTCGCTAGCCGGGTCTTCATGTCAGTCAATTGAGAGTTCAATTCAGATAAGGCATTCTGCAAAACATTCAGATGAGTCAAGATTTGGTTTCAAATTCAAAATTCAAGATTCAAGTCTCAAGTACTTTACAAAAAACCACTTGACACTTGGGGGCTAATGTATGCCAAATCAAATTTCTACGACTCTACACACATATTTAAGTCCCAAGTACCTTACAAAGTAACAGCACTTGGCACTTGGGGGCTAATGTACGCAGTTCAGGAAGTTTCTCAAAGGTACCAAACAATTTAAAGTACCGGTTCAATTATTATCAACATGAACCGGCCCTTGGGGACTACAGGTGAAGCTTTGATCTATTAAAGTCAAGAAAAGTTTCAAAGGTAAAGGTCTCGGCCTATATTTTAAAGTCTATAGGTCATTCCGGTTCTCTCATAATCTGAAGACTTGGGGGCTGAAGGAATACAGATAAGCCGGAAAAACATACCTCGTATTTCAACTACAGTTGTTTGACCATTTCAATTGTCACATCCCTAGCTTTACCCTGGCCTTGGACTAGCTTGGTTGCTGCATCATGTTTAAATTCAAATGAAATTTGAATTGAGGAATTTTCAAAAGCCTCAGGAAACCTCTAAAAATAACCAACAATTAAATCTTCTCAAATGTGTCCAATAAAATGTTCCTGTTATTCCATAAAAATATTGGTAAGAGGTAAAATTTAAACCAATATTTTGGAGTCACAGAGATAATTATTTTGGCCATTTGAATTAATCCAATAACTACTTGCTTTGGATTTATATTTAATATATATTAAATATGACTCCAATAATTCTGGAAGTTTGTGAGTGGCTTTGTATATATTTTAGCAAGCCACATAAAAATCTACAGAATTTATTTAAATGATTTAGTTGTTAAACTAAATCAAAACAAAACAGAACAAAATAGAAAACAGAAATAATTAGAAAAAGACAGAGAGAGAAGGGGATTACCTGACGCCACTTACCTGGCCCAGCTGGCCAGCTCATCTGGCCGGCCCAGCCCACTGGCCTGGTGCCAGTCGTCCTCTACCTCTGCCAGTAGGCAGAGGAGGGAGACAGCGCACGCGCGCGCCGTGGCGCCACGCCACCTCCCTGCCTGCCTGCGTCCCTCGCCACCGCGGCACCTCGGGCCTTCTCTTCGGCGCCGCCTCGATCCCGCTGGCCCCCTCGCTCACTCTCCCCCTCCTCTGCTCTCTCCCTGCACGTGCCCGAGCGGAGCCGCCGCCACCGACGCCGATTGCCACAGCCACCGTGCTCCCCACGCCTCACCGACGCCCCAGGGAGATCCGCCTCGACCACCTCTTCCTCCTCGCCGAGAAGCGCACCGCGGGAGCCCCTGCAACGTCGCCACCGCCATCGTCTTCAACCTCCAGCGCCGAGCTCGCCTCCGGTCGATTCAGCGCCGCTAGGACGTCCCCGAGCTCGCTGACCTCCTCTTCGGCATCGCGGTGAGCCCCGTTGTGTTTCCCCTCTCTCCATTCGCTCGCCCCCATGCTGTAACCGCCGTCTCACCGCAACCGGAGCTCGCCGCCGCCGGCCATGCTGCCGTCGCGGCCATGGCTTGTTTTGGTCGCGTCCGAGCACGGCTTTGAGCTCGTGAGGCTCACAGGAAGCCCATGCGCAGCTCAGCTTGTCCAAAACCCCACCAGGGCCTCGCGCCCGTTACCACCCGAACTCCGGCGCCGCCGCGAGCTCCGTTCCGACGAGCCCCGGCGTTCCCGCAGCCTCCCACCTACCCCATCAGATGCGGGAGAGCCCGGGCTACGCCCCGGTGCCCTCAGCCGCCGCCTCCGTCGCCTTTAGCGCAAGTCCGGCGCGTTGCCGCCGCCATTTTGGTCGCCGCCGGCGTAAGTCCGGCGATGATGACGTGGGCATCATTAGCGGCTAACCCCCCCACACTAACCAACCCCCTAGGCCACTGACAGCGGGCCCCACCCCTGGTCAAACCCCAGTCAGCGCTAGGTTTGACCGGGATTAGCTCCTGTGTCACTGACGTGTGGACCCCACACGTCAGGTTTGACCGAGCCAGCCCAGTTGACCCTGCTGACGTCACTGTGACGTGGGGCTGACGCAATAAACCATTTTCTGGATTTATTATAATTCAGGAAATTCCAGAAAATTATATAAACTTCTAAAAATCATAGAAAATTAACCGTAACTCCAAATTAAATAATTTATATATGAAAAATTATCAGAAAAATTCAAGGAATCCATATGTACCTTTTTCATGCATGTTAGAACAACTTATAGCTGCTGTTTAGCACAAATCAATTAAATGGCATTTGAATAATCACATATGGAGTTTGAATTTGAATTTTGTATTCAAACCAACTTCATTTAATCTGTTCCTAGTTGCATTAGCCCAAAACACATTCTTTTTGCCATGTCATGATCATGCATCATATTGTGCATTGCATTGATTGTGTTCCTTTCTGTGTTGCCGGTATTTGTCCCCTCTCGATAGACGTGATACCGATGATGTGATCGTTGACACTGATGAAGACTCAATGTTATCTTCAGAAGTGCCAGGCAAGCAAAACCCCCTTGTTCATTCCGATAAAATCCCACTCTCTCGCTCCTGCTCTCTTTTACTGCATTAGGACAACAACGACATATTTGATACTTGCTGCGGTAGCTGAACCCTTTATCCTTTGCATGACCTGTCATTGCCACAGTAAATAGATGAAACCCACTAGCATGAGTAGGAGTTGTTTGAGCCCTGTTGTGCCTACTCATTCATGCTTGTTTGTCATGCCTGCTACTGCTTAGAGTTGAGTCAGGTCTGATTCATCGGGGATGAATCAGAGGCGTGTGAACGTGTCCTACTGTGTGTGAGCTAAGTGTGTGAACACGATTTGGTAAAGGTAGCAGTGAGAGGCCATGTAGGAGTACATGGTGGGTTGTCTCATTGCAGCCGTCCTCAGGAACTGAGTTCTGTGTTTGTGATCCATGATCAGTTACTACCACACATTGGGCTCCGGGCGCTCCAAGCCCTCTCGACTTATTAATCAACTTGATCTCTGTCCAGGAGTTGCAACTAGTTTCTGGTGTTTGTAGGCAGTGTTAGTAGTCTACCAAGTGGCACCCGGTACAGGTGGGCTTGGGACAGACTAGGCACAGTGGCCCGGTGTACCAAGTGGCACCCGGTTGGTGGGCTTGGGAACCCTGCACACATCGTTTGGGGCCGTAAGCGACACCCCGGCCGGATCTCCTTGCGGATGGAACCCGAATAGGCGATAAACCTGGACTAGAGACTTGTTCGGTTAGTCAGGTCGTGGCCGACTCCCTCGCCCGGCTTCCGCTTGAAGGTTGCCGAGGTTCATGACGTGTACAGGGCGATAAGTGGCGAGAGCGTGTGTGAAGAAGTACACCCCTGCAGGGTTAACATCATCTATTCGAATAGCCGGATTCCTCGGATATGGAAACGTGGACCCCTTATATCAGTTCATAGACAAGTGAAAGTGGATACTCTAAAATATGCAAGATAAGCGTGAGTGCTATGGATGGCGTTCTCGTAGGGAGACGGGAGCGGATCCATAGTGGTGTATTGATATGGTGAATATGTGGACTCGTGTGCGCCACCTCAAAAGAGTCGCTTGCAGTCATAGTTTAGGATAGCCACCGAGTCAAAGCTGGCTTGCTGCAGTCAAACCCCTCCACCCCCTTGTTGATAATGATCCATATGTAGATAGATCTGATGTAAGTCTTGCTGGGTACATTTGTACTCACGTTTGCCTATTTTATGTTTTGCAGAGAGACTTCGGTCTCACTAGTAGTTTCGCGTGGACTTCGACGTTTAGCTTGTTACCTCAGCTACGATCTTGTGCCCTCGGCAGGATCTGATATATATAGTCAGGCTTCTCAGCCTTTTTCATTTATAGATGTCTGTACTCAGACATGATAGCTTCCGCTTGTGCTTTGACTTGTATGCTCTGATTGTTGGGTCATGAGACCCATGTTTGTAATGTCTCGCTCCTCGGAGCCTGTTGAATAAATTACTTGAGTCGTAGAGTCATGTTGTGATGCCGTGTTGTATCTGCACATATCGAGCATATTGTGTGTATGCTATTGAAATGCTTGGTATGTGTGGGATCTGACCATCTAGTTGTTTATCTTTAGTAGCCTCTCTTACCGGGAAATGTCTCCTAGTGTTTCCACCGAGCCATGGTAGCTTGCTACTGCTCCGGAACACTTAGGCTGGCCGGCATGTGTCCTTCTTCGTTCCTGTGTCTGTCCCTTCGGGGAAATGTCACGCTTTGAGTACCGGAGTCCTGTTAGCCCGCTACAGCCCGGTTTACCGGAGTCCTGCTAGCCCAGTGCTACAGCCCGGACCCACTTGCTGATGACCGACACGTTCGAAGCTGGGTCATGGATACCTGTCCCTGTAAGTCTGTGCCACTTTGGGTTTACGACTAGTCATGTCAGCCCGGGCTCTTTATCATATGGATGCTAGCGACACTATCATATACGTGAGCCAAAAGGCGCAAACGGTCCCGGGCAAAGGTAAGGCGACACCCGTGGGGATACCGTGCGTGAGGCCGCAAAGTGATATGAGGTGTTACCGGCTAGATCGATGTGACATCGAGTTGGGGTCCTGACAGCGTTGGTATCAGAGCTTGACTGCCTGTAGGATCACCAAGCCAAACTGGTCGAAGTTGAGTCTAGAAATGCTTTAGTTATATAAGGGAATTGATTGTGGGATGGAACGTAAGGCTCTTTTTACTCCTTATACCTTATGCCTTCTGATCTGAGTCATCTTATCCTTCCTGCGGGGTTTAAGAACTAGGCTATCTCTTCTTTCTATCAGGATCACGTGTTACTAATCCGTAGACTTATAAGATTGTTGATTCAAGCCTCAGTTCAGTTTCTACTATCTTCTGTACGTTAACTATTGATCTCGAGACCTTGATATTGTGCTTCTGAGTGGTTATGCCACCATTTTTGTGAATGTCTCAAATCTTTTCTGAGCATTTACAGCCGTTATGCTGTCCGAGTCATTCCAGGTTTCTAAACAGTCTGATGCACTTGCAGATTCTTTCCTTCCGTTTCAATGTTCCTTTGGGCCAGATTAACCACACTAATCAGTGAGTTGAGGTACTCTGTTGCCTTGACATTTATGTTGGAGTTACTATTATGACCCTAGGTATTTAGGGAGTCACCTAGTAACCTAGCAACGTTTTGTGTTCCCAGTGTGATGATTCTGGCCATCAGTCTCGAAAGCATCCCGTGATGCTACTTAGTAGTAGGTATTCTGTTCCTGGGTTTTTGAACCCGAGATTCACCATACTTACTTCATGTTGATAGTATTTGCTAGTTCCTTCAGGATATTAGTAACCTTTGCATTAGTCCTCGATGTTCGTGGTATTCTTTTCTTCCAAATACTATGAACCGCTTATGGCAGATGTTCCTCGCTGATCGAAAGATCACATTCAGAGTGCTCTCGATGGGTTCTCGATTCTACATTGTGACTCTGCCAGTTCTACCTTTCTGCATGGGTTATCCGGAAGAAATATGTGGAATTCGTTCGACATGCTAAACCATGCATCCACAACTCAGAAAATCGCATGTTCCTTTGAGTTGCTCTCTTTAGTTGCATTCTGACCTCGTCTATCAATTGATACCAAGGGTATGCATGCATTCGTTTATCGATGCCTATTACCCTTGTGGTACGTCAAGCCATTCTGTCCTGAATGACTTGGAGAAACAAACTCCAGTACCTCATCCATATCTAGGATTGGGTCAAAGTAGTTGTGTTCCGCAGATCAAGTTACAATCCAGCTTCTGGTCTGCTCTACCCTGAAGTATTACCTTCTTTATGACAGGAATTTCATGAGAATTGCACCACCTTTTGTGAATTCTTGACATAGTGATACTTCACGCCATCTTTTTTTTCATTCCTCGGTTCCGTGTTGTTGCAGCCGGAGTGCCGACAAGTGAATCATGATGTGTGAAATCAATACTCCTAGCAACTCCGTTGCTTGGTAGTTAAATGGACAATAACGTCATCCTTAGCGAGTTGACTATTGAATCATCACCCTAAGGTTGATTGTGCTACCTAGTCCATTTTCCTGGTGCACTCCTCGATTGATGAGATAGGATTTGTTAAGTCCTCGCTCATTTGATCATATCATCTTGCCCTGAAAAGCAAGATTGTTCTCGAGCTTAGTAACATATCGGTGGTTCGTGATTTCCGAAGATCTTCTCGGAAGTATTACCAGGTTGTCACCTGACCGCTATGTTGAGCTCGTGATCAAGTTGGTTTCTTATGAACCACCTTCTTTCCAAGAATCGGTGTTAGATATCCCGGAGCTAGTTGGTTAAGCTAGACAACAACTTGGAGAGTTGGAAGATAAAAGCTTGCCTGACTTAGTTCGTTCCAAAGGGATATTCTTGTGTAGTGTGTGTTGAAGAAAGATGATATCTTCATCGATTGGTCCTTGTGATCAGTTGCTGGACCTATTGTCTTATCAATCCTTTGATTTGAGTGTGGGCTATCGTCAAATCAAATCAGTACCAACAATGCTCGTAATGTTGTCTTATTCGTGGTTGATCCCTCGAGCATACACCATTATATCTTTTGGGTCTGACCAATGCTATCACTTGTTCACTTAACTATGGAATTCCTTTTAAAAGGAAACCCAGATGAATTGTTGTTGTGCCCATTGACAACATCCTTGTCTTCTCCATAATTTTGCTGAACATTAAGCTAGTGTTGGAAACTTTTGAAAGCATTTGTTCATGCTAGCTCATGAAGCATATGTTTGGATGAAGGTAGTGACTTCCTTTAATTCATGTGCATCTGATGCAAGTTGCCGCCGTGGATTCGAGAAAGTCAATGTTGCTTTCTTTGGAATCATCCCAAATCAGTCATGCATACGTGCGAAAGTATTCTGTGGTTCGGAGACTTGCAACCTCCATTCCATATGTGTTCCGTAGCACCCCAAGCCACTGACTGATTTGTTCGAGAAAAGGAGTTAAGTGTTAATCCATGGTAATGCACAAGACTTCGATACCCTCGTTGATGGTTCCCCCCTCCTGAACTCGGTAGTGTTTTATTATAAGACTACTATGTGGTCATGCTTGTCTGGGACAACGTGTTCACATGTTAGTAGCAGAACCAGCTCATGTTTTGGAGCTTGCTATCGTAGTTCATCTCCCGAGAATCCCGCAACATTATCTCGTCGATTTGTGTTGCAAACTTTCATTTTTCTTTCTAGACTTGATGAGTCTGGGGTATCCTGACACCAACCAGATCTGAATCTCAGGCAGATGTGATGGTTGGAACATTTTCCAAGAATTATAATATTGGTCTCTCAATAACCGGCAAGGTGGATGTCGTGGCCAACACACCCATCCGGTAGACCTATTATTATAGTATCTTCTTTGAGGAAGTTGGCCACCTCCCCATAGGGATTTCGTAGGATTACTCCCTAGTTGCCCCTATGGATTTTTGTGTTTCCGAAGTCTGACCTTTTACTTGATGTTTTAGATATCAAATCATATCTATGAATGGGTTACACTAGCACATCAAGGAGAACATTAAAAGCGGAGTGCTAAATGTCTCTCGGTCGATCATCCAGATTTTGTTTCCTTGGCCTCGCTAGGGTGAAATCTGAGAAGGTGTTATCTTCATTTCCATCTGCATCCTCCATCACCATTCATCATGGTAGCAAGTTGTGTTGCCAGAATCCTTGACACGGATATTGGTGGAATCTTGATGATTGTGGAAATGCTCAAGTTCTTGAGAGCACGCACAAGCGCTACGTGTTACCATCGGCACTAACTGGGATTCCTCTCAGTTTCCTCGGCAATGTTATGACCCTTTCAAACAGTGAATCCACTCTCTTTTGTTGGGTTCTTCCCCAGTTACCAGAATCATTCCCAACATTTGCATTTTGTTCCCAGCTTGCACCGCCAATGTGCTCTTCTACCATGGGTCTCTTCCATTTCCGGTGATAAGCAAAATCATCCATTGCGTTGTCTTCAACAAGGTAATCCACATCATCCAAGTCCGAGTATGCCATTCTACCGAACCCCTCCAAACGATCGCTCGAGACTTGCCTTAGGCTGGTATAAAGAGTCTCAATGATCTTTGAATCAAAGGTAATTCTTTTTGCCACTTAAGGGGATAATCTACGAATCACCCTCCTCCAGGATGTTTCGTCGTGGTATCATGGCAACTCAACTCCTCGCTACGTGGACAATCGTTTACCACCTTCTTAGGTGTGGAATTGTGGTCTACCTAGCGAACCCTCGTCATCTGTCTTACTCCATTTCTTCAGATCTGTGCTTCGTCTCTCAGCTCAAGAGATGTTGCTATGTCTCATCCCATGAGTTGATCCTAAGCTGTTCGGTCTTCTCGAAGATCGATTGTTCTAGAGTTTTTCCTTTCCCCTTCTTGTCATGATTAGCTGGAGTTCTCAGAGCAAGACGACAAGACAAAGATGGTGTTCAAATCAACGTTCATTTGAAGTGCACCCTGGATCGTGAAGATTATACTAGTTGTGTTACCTTTCACCTTACCCTACGCTGGAATCTCGAGACGAGATTCTTGTTTAGTGGGGGTGAGTTGTCACATCCCTAGCTTTACCCTGGCCTTGGACTAGCTTGGTTGCTGCATCATGTTTAAATTCAAATGAAATTTGAATTGAGGAATTTTCAAAAGCCTCAGGAAACCTCTAAAAATAACCAACAATTAAATCTTCTCAAATGTGTCCAATAAAATGTTCCTGTTATTCCATAAAAATATTGGTAAGAGGTAAAATTTAAACCAATATTTTGGAGTCACAGAGATAATTATTTTGGCCATTTGAATTAATTCAATAACTACTTGCTTTGGATTTATATTTAATATATATTAAATATGACTCCAATAATTCTGGAAGTTTGTGAGTGGCTTTGTATATATTTTAGCAAGCCACATAAAAATCTACAGAATTTATTTAAATGATTTAGTTGTTAAACTAAATCAAAACAAAACAGAACAAAATAGAAAACAGAAATAATTAGAAAAAGACAGAGAGAGAAGGGGATTACCTGACGCCACTTACCTGGCCCAGCTGGCCAGCTCATCTGGCCGGCCCAGCCCACTGGCCTAGTGCCAGTCGTCCTCTACCTCTGCCAGTAGGCAGAGGAGGGAGACAGCGCACGCGCACGCCGTGGCGCCACGCCACCTCCCTGCCTGCCTGCGTCCCTCGCCACCGCGGCACCTCGGGCCTTCTCTTCGGCGCCGCCTCGATCCTGCTGGCCCCCTCGTTCACTCTCCCCCCCCCTCTGCTCTCTCCCTGCACGCGCCCGAGCGGAGCCGCCGCCACCGACGCCGATTGCCACAGCCACCGTGCTCCCCACGCCTCACCGACGCCCTAGGGAGATCCGCCTCGACCACCTCTTCCTCCTCGCCGAGAAGCGCACCGC
>NC_041390.1:520884192-520938835 GCF_002162155.2 Triticum dicoccoides | reverse complement strand
TGCTCCCCACGCCTCACCGACGCCCCAGGGAGATCCGCCTCGACCACCTCTTCCTCCTCGCCGAGAAGCGCACCGCGGGAGCCCCTGCAACGTCGCCACCGCCGTCGTCTTCAACCTCCAGCGCCGAGCTCGCCTCCGGTCGATTCAGCGCCGCTAGGACCTCCCCGAGCTCGCTGACCTCCTCTTCGGCATCGCGGTGAGCCCCGTTGTGTTTCCCCTCTCTCCATTCGCTCGCCCCCATGCTGTAACCGCCGTCTCACCGCAACCGGAGCTCGCTGCCGCCGGCCATGCTGCCGTCGCGACCATGGCTTGTTTCGGTCGCGTCCGAGCACGACTTTGAGCTCGTGAGGCTCACAGGAAGCCCATGCGCAGCTCAGCTTGTCCAAAACCCCACCAGGGCCTCGCGCCCGTTACCACCCGAACTCCGGCGCCGCCGCGAGCTCCGTTCCGATGAGCCCCGGCGTTCCCGCAGCCTCCCACCTACCCCATCAGATGCGGGAGAGCCCGGGCTACGCCCCGGTGCCCTCAGCCGCCGCCTCTGTCGCCTTTAGCGCAAGTCCGGCGCGTTGCCGCCGCCATTTTGGTCGCCGCCGGCGTAAGTCCGGCGATGATGACGTGGGCATCATTAGCGGCTAACCCCCCCACACTAACCAACCCCCTAGGCCACTGACAGCGGGCCCCACCCCTGGTCAAACCCCAGTCAGCGCTGGGTTTGACCGGGATTAGCTCCTGTGTCACTGACGTGTGGACCCCACACGTCAGGTTTGACCGAGCCAGCCCAGTTGACCCTGCTGACGTCACTGTGACATGGGGCTGACGCAATAAACCATTTTCTGGATTTATTATAATTCAGGAAATTCCAGAAAATTATATAAACTTCTAAAAATCATAGAAAATTAACCGTAACTCCAAATTAAATAATTTATATATGAAAAATTATCAGAAAAATTCAAGGAATCCATCTGTACCATTTTCATGCATGTTAGAACAACTTATAGCTGCTGTTTAGCACAAATCAATTAAATGGCATTTGAATAATCACATATGGAGTTTGAATTTGAATTTTGTATTCAAACCAACTTCATTTAATCTGTTCCTAGTTGCATTAGCCCAAAACACATTCTTTTTGCCATGTCATGATCATGCATCATATTGTGCATTGCATTGATTGTGTTCCTTTCTGTGTTGTCGGTATTTGTCCCCTCTCGATAGACGTGATACCGATGATGTGATCGTTGACACTGATGAAGACTCAATGTTATCTTCAGAAGTGCCAGGCAAGCAAAACCCCCTTGTTCATTCCGATAAAATCCCACTCTCTCGCTCCTGCTCTCTTTTACTGCATTAGGACAACAACGACATATTTGATACTTGCTGCGGTAGCTGAACCCTTTATCCTTTGCATGACCTGTCATTGCCACAGTAAATAGATGAAACCCACTAGCATGAGTAGGAGTTGTTTGAGCCCTGTTGTGCCTACTCATTCATGCTTGTTTGTCATGTCTGCTACTGCTTAGAGTTGAGTCAGGTCTGATTCATCGGGGATGAATCAGAGGCGTGTGAACATGTCCTACTGTGTGTGAGCTAAGTGTGTGAAAACGATTTGGTAAAGATAGCGGTGAGAGGCCATGTAGGAGTACATGGTGGGTTGTCTCATTGCAGCCGTCCTCAGGAACTGAGTTCTGTGTTTGTGATCCATGATCAGTTACTACCACACATTGGGCTCCGGGCGCTCCAAGCCCTCTCGACTTATTAATCAACTTGATCTCTGTCCAGGAGTTGCAACTAGTTTCTGGTGTTTGTAGGCAGTGTTAGTAGTCTACCAAGTGGCACCCGGTACAGGTGGTCTTGGGACAGACTAGGCACAGTGGCCCGGTGTACCAAGTGGCACCCGGTTGGTGGGCTTGGGAACCCTGCACACATCGTTTGGGGCCGTAAGCGACACCCCGGCCGGATCTCCTTGCGGATGGAACCCGAATAGGCGATAAACCTGGACTAGAGACTTGTTCGGTTAGTCAGGTCGTGGCCGACTCCCTCGCCCGGCTTCCGCTTGAAGGTTGCCGAGGTACATGACGTGTACAGGGCGATAAGTGGCGAGAGCGTGTGTGAAGAAGTACACCCCTGCAGGGTTAACATCATCTATTCGAATAGCCGGATTCCTCGGATATGGAAACGTGGACCCCTTATATCAGTTCATAGACAAGTGAAAGTGGATACTCTAAAATACGCAAGATAAGCGTGAGTGCTATGGATGGCGTTCTCGTAGGGAGACGGGAGCGGATCCATAGTGGTGTATTGATATGGTGAATATGTGGACTCGTGTGCGCCACCTCAAAAGAGTCGCTTGCAGTCATAGTTTAGGATAGCCACCGAGTCAAAGCTGGCTTGCTGCAGTCAAACCCCTCCACCCCCTTGTTGATAATGATGCATATGTAGATAGATCTGATGTAAGTCTTGCTGGGTACATTTGTACTCACGTTTGCCTATTTTATGTTTTGTAGAGAGACTTCGGTCTCACTAGTAGTTTCGCATGGACTTCGACGTTTAGCTTGTTACCTCAGCTACGATCTTGTGCCCTCGGCAGGATCTGATATATATAGTCAGGCTTCTCAGCCTTTTTCATTTATAGATGTCTGTACTCAGACATGATAGCTTCCGCTTGTGCTTTGACTTGTATGCTCTGATTGTTGGGTCATGAGACCCATGTTTGTAATGTCTCGCTCCTCGGAGCCTATTGAATAAATTACTTGAGTCGTAGAGTCATGTTGTGATGCCGTGTTGTATCTGCACATATCGAGCATATTGTGTGTATGCTATTGAAATGCTTGGTATGTGTGGGATCTGACCATCTAGTTGTTTATCTTTAGTAGCCTCTCTTACCGGGAAATGTCTCCTAGTGTTTCCACCGAGCCATGGTAGCTTGCTACTGCTCCGGAACACTTAGGCTGACCGGCATGTGTCCTTCTTCGTTCCTGTGTCTGTCCCTTCGGGGAAATGTCACGCTTTGAGTACCGGAGTCCTGTTAGCCCGCTACAGCCTGGTTTACCGGAGTCCTTCTAGCCCAGTGCTACAGCCCGGACCCACTTGCTGATGACCGACACGTTCGAAGCTGGGTCATGGATACCTGTCCCTGTAAGTCTGTGCCACTTTGGGTTTACGACTAGTCATGTCAGCCCGGGCTCTTTATCATATGGATGCTAGCGACACTATCATATACGTGAGCCAAAAGGCGCAAACGGTCCCGGGCAAAGGTAAGGCGACACCCGTGGGGATACCGTGCGTGAGGCCGCAAAGTGATATGAGGTGTTACCGGCTAGATCGATGTGACATCGAGTCGGGGTCCTGACATCAATCTCAGAGTCGCGGCTGGAGTGTACATGGTTAAGATACCGGATAAAATATCATTAGCATTTAGACGGTCATAGTTGGCAACGTCAAAGCGAACTTTCTGCCTCTCGAACACCTCTTGTTTTGCTATACACTGAGCCATCACGGTTGGGTTCCCCTGTTCAATAAAGCGGCTCCCGGTAATTTGAACATCTTGTGTAGATGGATACGGCAGGTTGGCTGAGCTTGATGGTCCGGTTGTGGAAGGGTTCACAGTGGTTTCGTCAAATGATGACTCAGGAGGATTTGGTTCGGTGTCAACAGGCGGGTCTTCTGGAGCGTCAGTTAACGGAGAAGAAGGCCTAGCCGGGTCAGATGCCAGCGCCGGCGGGTCTTCCGCCGGCTTAGCTGCCTTCGCTTTCTTGGATTTAGCTTGGCGACTAAGAAAAAATGTTGCAGGATTGTCAATATAAAGATACAATTGAACTACCCGAAAGAAAGGAGGATTTCGGATTACCCAGGAGCAGTCTTGAAAGCCGGGAATTGCGTATGCGATGAGTCGCCAGAAGAGAGAGAAACCTCCTGAAAGGATAATATAGAGTTAAAAGAAATACAAGGAGAAGGATCCATTAAATAGAGTTAAAGACAGAAATAAGTAAACCTCATTCGAACGTTTCCGAGGAGTGTGTTGAAGAACGATAGCCAGTTCATCTTCAATCCCAGCTTGACGGCGGCTTTCATGTTGCTGCTTTTTCAAACGAAAGTTGGGATCCAAGTGAGCTAAAGGGATAGAAAACCTTACTTTACGGATCACTCATCGAACTTTGTGTCTTGGTAAGGGCTCTGAGTCGGAGGAAATGATAGTTACCTCTGCTTCCCCCGCCTGACTGGCCCCGGTGTCATCCTGGTAATGATCAGTGTCAATAAGATTGTTAAAAAATTGGATAGGGGAATCAAGGGCTACCTCCGAGTCAGATGTATCATCAAGCTTCATCAGGTCTTCAGCAATACTTTTTTTCTTCTTTTTCGACCTCCGGGTCATTTTCTTGGCGTTTATGGCGGCAGCTTTCACTTTCTTCGCCGCCTCGTGGTCATACTTAACTTTCCAGAAGTCAGAATTGGCCTGCACACAGGTAAAAACAAGGTAAATAGTCAGGCAAGTATTAAAACAATGCGGCTGGAGAAATACAAAAAAGATAAGTAATGACATCCTTACTTCTGGAACCAGGTTAAGCTGAGAGAAGGGGTTTAACCCGACGATACAACAATCTTCATATTTCCCGTTCACCAGAAGAGTTGACATTGAGACAATATCTTCCTCTGTCAATTGAACGGGGCTGTGACAAAGGGAGTCATCCGGGCCTCCACCATACTCATACATCAGCTTTGACCGACGGCTCAAAGGGATGACCCTCCATGAGATCCAGCAGCGGGTCAGATCAACTCCAGTTAACCCGTTCGCCAACAGAGTGTTGATCCTTTTGATGGATGGAAGCAACCTCTTGCGTTCAGCGACTATCAGCTTATCAGGAAGCACGAACTTGGAGTCAAGGCGATCGGGGCGATAACCCGGCAGGGGCTTCTCATTTGCTGGTGAAGTGTCCTGGCAGTAGAACCAAGTCTGGTTCCAGTCCTTTGGGTGGCTTGGTAAGACAATAAGGGGAAAGACGGCACCCTGCCGGCGCTGGATTGATATACCTCCAAGTTCTAAAACTAAGGCCGTTGGTGCACTCATTCTGTCGGTTCAGATAAAAGTATTCTCTGAACAACTCCATGGTCGGCTCTTGTTGAAGATATACCTCACAGAGCACTTGGAAGTTACAGATGTTAGATATGGAGTTGGGCCCAATATCTTGAGGGTGGAGTTTGAAAAAATGGAGGACCTCTCTGAAGAACTTTGAGTCGGGCGGTCAGAAGCCACGGTTCATGTGGTCAGCAAAAACGATCACCTCACCGTCTCTCGGATTGGGCCGTTCTTCTTCTGGGTCAGGGGCACGATAAGACATGACGGCTTTTGATGGCATAAATCCTATGATGAAGAACTCTTTTAAACGTTCCTCGGTTATGGTTGAGGGGACCCAGTTACAGATGGTTGATGTCTTTGATGGCATGATGCGCAAGGAACTGAAAAGAAAAGCAACATGCCAGTTCAGTTTTATGGTGAGGTTAACAGTTAAAGGATGAAGATGCAAAACAAGTAATGGCGGCTTAACTAAGGGCTAATGACATATAAGGAAAAGAAAGCTGGTGTGGTAAGCCGCCATGACTACAGATTCTTTCAGAAAGTGGATTCAGCTAAGTGTTGGGACAAACAAGGTTCCCAAAATGCTTGATGTTATTTCAGATCAAATGGATGTTAAAAATGAAAAAAAATTCTAGACATAAAAATACAGCCCAGATGAGTTCATTAGATCTAAATATGGTTCTTGTACCAGAAAAAGGAGTCTGCTAGTATCAAAAGGAGGCACCAAACAACTACTGCATAAACATACATCTCTTTTGGATCAAAAAGAGGAGGCAGTGGAAGAACTATGAAGAAGCTATGATGAACTACGAAGAACACGCACGAGCTTGGAAACCCTAATGAAGATCTGAGACACGAAGGAAAGGAAACTTACGGTTGCAGGTCTACTGTGGAGGTCGCCGCAGGTTTTCTGGATCGGTTCAGGTCGATGCAGCGGCCGGAGTCGATGACAGAGATGAGGCGCGGTGGCGGCGAAGCTCGAGCGGCGGCAGGGACGCGAGAGGAAGAAGACATAGAGAGAGACAAGAATGAGGAAGGCCGGGGCGAGCCTATTTATAAGGAAAGATGCGAACAGATGGGCACGAGAATCAAGGGAGAACCGAATAATGGTTATCCAGCTATATAGGCGCCTCGATTCTTGGGAAACATTAAAGATAAAATATCCGTTGGAAGATGACGTCATGAAAGTTTTTTGTGTTTTTAAGAGATGACGTCACGGCGGGTTACAAGGAAATTTCAGTAAAGATAAGAAGTTGGATTTTTTTGCTAAGTATGGAATATTGACAAAGACCAAAGTTCAATGTCAACCTCGGGCCTAATGTTGGGGATATTACTATCAGTTGAGACCCGCCCAGGAGGGGCCGGGTCAGCCTCAATGGCGGGTTACGCAAGAAGCCAAGTAAACATTCAAGATTGTAGTTTATTAAGTCTTATATAAGGCCCAAAGGCCTGAAGGCAGTTTAAGGCCTGATATTATGAACCGCCATATGTAAAGAAAGACTTGCAAGGAAAGGCATGTAAAGGAATTCACCGAGCCAGACACGACTATGAGCCGGCCGGCACTCTGTAGGCCACTAGACGTCAACCCATGTATATAAGGGGATGACCAGGTGGCGTCTTAGGGATAAAAAACAACCAATCGATAACCAAGCCAGCGAGTTGAGCCTCTTGGAGATCGAAACCCTAGCAATACCAAACCCAACTAGACGAAGGCTTTTACCTTCATCGTAAGGGGCCGAACTAGTATAAAAACTCTCTCGTGTCCGTTGTCCCGATTAACCTCTTTAAGCTTCCTAGTGCGATGGCCCTACGACTAAGTCCTTGCTCTAGGACATCTGCCGTGACAATTCCACGATAGGAGCTGCAGCGGAGCGTGGCGTCAAGTGCTCGGAATGGAGCCGCCATCGTGCTCCGAGCGCGGTAGTCGGAGGCACTGCGGAGCAGCCGTGGAGACGAGGCTGCGATGCCGGCCATGGACTGCAGAGAGAAGGAGGAGGGCGGCGCTCCCGAGCGCGAGGGTGGATCGGCGGCGGGTGGGTGGGGGTGGTGCCGGGGCGTGCCTCGATCGGATCTGGGGGATCAAGGGGAGGGGGAGAGGCCGAGAGGGTGGGTAGGAGTGGGTGGGTGGGTGGCGGCGGCGGGGATCAAGGAGGGGGGTGGGTGGGTTAGGGTTTTTGTTACTCGGGAGAGGCTCCACCGTTGGATGGGTGCATGATAGACGGCTCATATTGTGTCCAATTTGATGATCTGCGTGAAGGTGGTTCATCGCGTCTCATTGGCCGGTTGTCTCGCGTTTGAATCTCAAAAAATTAGACTCAAATCTCTGATTTTTTTAAACATAAAAATGGCATAGTTTGTGAAAATGATCTCGTATTTTCATTAGTGTGCATCTTGAAATGGTAAACAATGGCATAGTTTGTCAAAATAGAGCTTTAATCTTTATTGCACAAAAAATATTTTTCTATTTTCCGAGTGCATAAATGTTTTTTTTGTGAAGAACCTTCCAAATGTTTGTTCCAAAATAGCACCACTCCATTTTTTCTAAAATATTAGACCACGTTTTATATAAAATTGACCAAATAGTTGCATGTCAAAACCTTTTGATCCACCTCTTGTGAAAAAACAATTTCCATTTTTTGAGTGCACAAAATGAGATTTTCTGCGAAGGACCTACCATATATTTGTTGCAAAATTGTACCAAATTGATTTTTGAAAATACTAGGCCATATTTAATGCACAATTGACCAAATGGTTGGGTGTCAAAAGACTTGATCCACCTTTGGTGAAGAAGACAAATTTCTGCCGATTCAGCAGGAAGCGGGTCAAATTTGAACTGCAGCTGCCTCATAGTTTGCTCTTTATTTTTTCCAAAAATCATTTCTAGGTACATAACTATCTATTTAATAAGAGAAACATCAAAAGTTTTTCAAGATTCAACCACTAGCTAGGAAGGTCAAACTCACCGTTTTGACCACATTTTGAAACGGGCATAAAAATTGAAAACAAATCAAAAAATTGGAAAACCTTTGCATTGTCTCATTATTTGTGACCAAGTTTCCAGGAAAAATAATAAACTTGTAATACAACAATTATTTTAAAAAAATGTTCTCGGAAATGAGCTATCATGCGTGAAGATTCAGGGTTTTCAAGCCAAATGATCAATCTTATGGCCACATTCATGGCATAGTTTGTTCAAATGATCTCATATTGTGCACAAGGATGCATCTTGGAATTCCAAACAATGTTGCCTAAGGGAGTTTTCATCTTCTTTGAATGGAAAATCCATTTTCCATTTTTTGAGTGCCCGAATTGAGTTTTTTTGTGAAGGACCTACCATATATTTGCTGCAAAATTGGACAAAATCAATTTTCTAAAATACTAGGACATATTTAATTCACAATTGACCAAATGGTTGGGTGTCAAAAACCTTGATCCACCTCTAGTGAAAGAGACAAATTCATGTCGATTCAGTAGGAAGCGCGTCAAATTTGAACTGCAGCTACCTCATAGTTTTCTATTTATTTTTCCCAAAAATAATTCTAAGTACATAAGTATCTATTTAAGTAGGAATACATGGTTTGGTGACGATACATCGAGGTTTGGTCGGTAGCCGAGGCCCCAACTCCAAAGCATGTAAAGTCACATGCCCGTCGCGTGGTCACCGCGTGACTGTGGCGTTAACATGCGTTCTGGGTGGCCTAGGCATGTCTATTGGGTTGGGCACTCCCCAGGTAGGTGCTAGGAATAAAAATACACCAGAAGTTTCTCACTAGGAGACCGAACTATGCTGAAATATGAATTATTAGCCAAGTGTTTGATTAGCGGTACGAGAAATGCACATGGCCAATTGGCGTGTGTTTTGGCTGAGGACGATCACCTACTAAGAAGACTGTCTTCATAAATTTTCAGCCCAAAAAGAGGAGCCTAGGTTGTACTTGCTTTGCAAAGTACCACACTGGACAAAAATATGAATGTTGAAGCTGGGCTCAAAATAATGAATGGATTGAGCTGAAATTTGGTGGAGGATGGTTATTTGGGCATAGGAAAGCACTGTAGAAAATCGATACCATTTGGACATGCCAAAGTGGTACTTTCTTCACAATGCTCTTTTCTAGACAGAAACTTGGGAAAATTAGCGAGAGAAATTGGATAAATGGAATGAGCTCAAATTTGGTGTAGGTAACTTACATAGGCATGGTCATGCCCTGGTAAATTTTCAGATCATTTGGGTAAGCCTAGCTAGTACTTACTTCACAAAGCTTCTCTCGAGATATAAACTTCGGAAATTTCCTGAGAAAGATTTACCTGGGAAATAGAGCTAAATATTATCATGTGGCAATGATTTGGGTATGCATGGAAGAGTGCCCAAAAAGTTTGAGGGTAATAGGAGGGGTCTAGATAACACTTGCTTTGCAACGTGCCAATCTGGCCATAAAATATAAATTGAACCTGGGCTCACATAGATGATTTGAGTGAGCTGCAATTTGGAGGAGGGTGATAATTTGGGCATATGAAGGAACTTTACAAATTTCATGTCATTTGGATATATAAAAATGGTACTTCTTTCACAGTGCTTCTAGGTGGACAAAAACTTTGGAAATTTTCCAAGGAAGATTTACTGGGCAAATGGAGCTGAATTTTTTCATGAGCCAATGATTTGGATAGGGAAGAGTGACCAAAAATTTTGAGGGCAATCAAGAATATATAAATAGCACTTCCTTCACAAAGTGTTGTTCTGAACAAAATAGGAAAATGAATATTGTTGAATTATTTTTGAACTTGGCAAGGACGGATTTTACATATTTGACGAAGATATGACCCAAAGAATTTATGAGATTTTTTTGGGAATGACAGAAATATAGGTTGCTTCACAACCTAGGGCAAAAATTGACACATGGACATGACACATAGGCAAAACTGATGAGGTGGCACCTAGTCATAGCAATCCACCACAATTTACAAGGTTATGACCATCTATATTGGTCGTGATCAACTAGAAATAAGGCAGTAGACCAGTGTTGTCTGCTTTATGACCATTTCATGTAAGGAAATTCCGACCTTTCTGACCAAAATGGTCGATATAGTCGAGGGCTTGGAGCCCCCCGAACAGCTTTTGACCAATTGATCTCAAATGGTCGTAGATCTATGACCAATTCTTCTAGGGTCACTGACAGAAGGTCACTAGTTGACATACTTATTGTAGTGTAAACGGGTTGCATAAATTCCACCAAAGAAATCTCCATCAATACTACTAGGAAAAGAGCCCGTGCGTTGCAACGGGAGAGAAAACATAACACACGGTCATAACTCAACAACCATCACTCAAGACCACAATTGGTCCATCTTATTTATTTTTGCGAGGCATCATATTTGTGTTGCCGCTTATCCTCCTTCTCACCCTCGCCGGCGATGGCCTCGGTGTTCACACAAAACAACAAAAAACTTGTGTTGAATATGGTTAATCCTAAGGCGTCTCTCCCCCCCCTCTCTCTCCCTCTCTCTCTCTCTCGCTTTCTCTCACTCTTGCGATGGGAAATTTGTTGTTTTTCCCTGCGACATTTTTCAGAGGTATGAATGTGTAATTATCGATGTTTTCTTTTCCGTATATGGTTATACTGGGGTGTTTATTTGCAATCCGGATCACCGCCGGTATGGAAAAAAACAAATCTTGCGCTATAAATTATAAGTTTGCTTCCATAACAATATTTTAAAAATATTTAACAGGTAAAATTAACATCATATTTAGATTCCACACATTTTTCTAATAAAATTTAATATATGATATGATAAAATCGAAGTTACGGTTTAAAAGATACAGATAATTTAGAAAATCATTTGGTTTGACTAAAATATATTCAAAAATAATAATTAAAAATACTTAACAGGTAAAATAATCTCATGTTCATATTCTACATATTTTTCTAATCAAATTTCATATATAACATGTTTAAATCAGAGTTACGGTTTAAAAGAAATGGATGATTTTAAAAAGCATTTGTTTGATTTAAATGTTATCCACGGATGAATTACCTAAACAATCAGGGGGGTTTCGAAAAATGTAAAATAACGGTTCGGGTGTGACTTAAATCCGGACGGCGGGTTGATTTCAAGAAAAAGACTGGGACTTTTATGTAAAATACGAAAATAACGATTCATTTTAACTAAAACAGGACTGCGGGTTGAATTCTCTAAAATAGAGGGACTTTTCTGAAAAATGCCATGACGGACGAAAGAAACCCAATTTGCTTTATTATTAGGTAAAGATTATTATGCAACCTACATGCAACAATGGCCCCCAAGTTAAATTGTCTATCTCCTAATACAGCACTCTTGAGGACACTAAGATCAGGAACACGCATGTGACATGCCTCATTCTTACCTTTAATGTATCTACCAATGAAGAGAGAAAAATAATGTATGGCAGGAAAATGAATGCTCCCTATGGTAGCTTGCGTGATTCCCCTAGTTCCCCCCACAGTTATACTGGCAAGAAAGTCTTTATATTCAGAGTTGCGAGGTTCACTAACATTACCCCACTGTGGGTGTTTACAAGAAGTATTTAAATCTTCTACGTCCATGGTATAAGATTTATCATAAAGATCAAATAGGAAAGTTTGAGAATTGCGTGATGATGTAAATTTAAACCTTCTCACAAATGAATCAGTTAAATAAAGGTACTGACGGCACTTATCTACCACGAAGCTCTCAAGATCAGCGTTACGCACATATGCTTCAAATTCCTCCTTAATTCCTGCCCGAACCATGAAGTCCTCTGACGGCCATTCACAAGGCCGCACTTGAGCATATCTTGGTAGGTCATTGTCTGGCTCGCGTATTGCGGGCATGGGCCCTTGTTCCTTGAGGAACCACCTTGGTACATTTTCCTAAAAATATTTCTTCCTCTGAAAAATTTCTGAAACTTTTAGTAACTCAAAAAGAAAAGTGAACCAAACTCAACAAAATTGATAGCAACTACTCCTACGAGTGCCTAGAGGCTATATCATGCATTAAAACTACTTTTGACCACAAAAATTTGACATGCAAGCTCAAGAACAGGGGCACCTAAGCAGCAAATAATTGCAATGAATAAAGCACTAGAACAAAAACTAATTGGACCATCGGAGGAGTCACATACCAAAGAACAATCCCCCAAAGCTGTTTTGTGAATGGAGCTTTGGAGATCGAAAATGGCAGCAAGAGGGGCAAGAACTCGGGTTTGAGCTGGCCAGTGATTTTTTCCGGAGCAACATGAAGTGTGTGGGTGCAAGGATAAGTGGAGGGGACCTATGTGGGTCCACGAGGCAGGTGGCGCGCCCTCCACCCTCGTGGGCACGTGGCTGCTCCCCCTGCAGTGTTCTCAGTTCCTAAATTCCTCAAATATTCTAGAAAAAATCATATTTCATTTTCAGGGCATTTGGAGAACTTTTATTTTCGGGGTATTTTTTTATTGCATGGATAATTCAGAAAACAGACAGAAAATACTATTCTTGCTTTATTTAATATAAATAACCGAAAGTAAAAAAAGAGTACAAAGAGTTGTGTTTTCTAAATTCATCCATCTCATGCTCATCAAAAGTAATCCACTAACAAGGTTGATCAAGTCTTGTTAACAAACCCATTTCGAATAACATGAAACCGAAGAATTTTCGAATAACACTAGGTTACCTCAACGGGGATATGCACATCCCCAACAATAAGAATATCATATTTCTTCTTTGCAGTAAGAAGAGGAAATTCAAAACCTCCAATAGTAAATTTTTCAAAATTTTCCAATAGAATTGATACTCTGGACTTGAGGTTATTTCCTCGGAAAGTGTATAATATGCTCATTACCATTAACATGAAAAGTGACATTGCCTTTGTTGCAATCAATAAGAGCCCCTGCAGTATTCAAAAAGGGTCTACCAAGGATAATGGACATACTATCGTCCTCGGGAATATCAAGAATAACAAAGTCCGTTAAAATAGTAACGTTTGCAACCACAACAGGCACATCCGCACGAATGCCGACAGGTATAACAGTTGATTTATCTGCCATTTGCAAAGATATTTCAGTAGGTGTTAACTTATTCAAATCAAGTCTACAATACAAAGAGAGGGGCATAGTACTAACACCGGCTCTGAGATCACATAAAGCAGTTTTGACATAGTTTCTTTTAATAGAGCATGGTATAGTTGGTACTCCGGGATCTCCAAGTTTCTTTGGTATTCCACCCTTAAAAGTATAATTAGCAAGCATGGTGGAAATTTCAGCTTCCGGTATCTTTCTTTTATTAGTAACAATATCTTTCACATACTTAGCACAAGGATTCATTTTAAGCATATCAGTCAAACGCATACGCAAAAAGATAGGTCTAATCATTTCAGCAAAGCGCTCAAAATCCTCATCATCCTTTTTCTTGGATGGTTTAGAGGAAAAGGCATGGGTTTCTGAACCCATGGTTCTCTTTCTTTACCGTGCTTCCTAGCAACAAAGTCTCTCTTATCACAACGTTGATTCTTTGATTGTGGGTTATCAAGATCAATAGCTGGTTCAATCTCTACATCATTATCATTGCTAGGTTGAGCATTAACATGAACATCATCATTAACATTATCACTAGGTTCATGTTCATTACCAGATTGTGTCTTGATAACCCACAAGTATAGGGGATCGCAACAGTTTTCGAGGGTAGAGTATTCAACCCAAATTTATTGATTCGACACAAGGGGAGCCAAAGAATATTCTCAAGTATTAGCAGCTGAGTTGTCAATTCAACCACACCTGGAAACTTAATATCTGCAGCATGGTATTTAGTAGCAAAGTAATATTATAGTAGTGGTAACGCTGGTAAAAGGTAACGGTAGCCAAAGTAATATTTTTGCTGTTTTATAGTGATGATAACAATAGCAACGGAAAACTATATAAGCGAAGAACAATATATGGAAAGCTCGTAGGCAATGGATCGGTGATAGAGAATTATGCCGGATGCGATCGATCATGTAACAGTCATAACCTAGGGTGACACAGAACTAGCTCCAGTTCATCAATGTAATGTAGGCATGTATTCTGAATATAGTCATACGTGCTTATGGAAAAGAACTTGCATGCCATCTTTTGTCCTACCCTCCCATGGCAGTGGGGTCCTAATGGAAACTAAGGGATATTAAGGCCTCCTTTTAATAGAGTACCGGACCAAAGTATTAACACATAGTGAATACATAGAGTGGTCCCGACAATTGTCACTTCAGGGTTGCCGGATCATAACACATAGTAGGTGACTATAGACTTGCAAGATAGGATCAAGAACTCTCATATATTGCTGAAAACATAATAGGTTCAGATCTGAAATCATGGCACTCGGGCCCTAGTGGCAAGCATTAAGCGTAGCAAAGTCATAGCAACATCAATCTCAGAACATAGTGGTTACTAGGCATCAAACCCTAACAAAACTAACTCGATTACATGACAAATCTCATCCAACCCATCACCGTCCAGCAAGTCTACGATGGAATTACTCATGCACGGCGGTGAGCATCACAAAATTGGTGATGGAGGAAGGTTGATGATGACGATGGCGACGGATTCCCCTCTCCGGAGCCTCGAACGGACTCCAGATCAGCCCTCCCGAGAGAGTTTAGGGCTTGGCGGCGGCTCCATATTGTAAACGCGATGAATCGTTCTCCCTGGGTTTTTTCTCCCCAAAAGTGAATATATGGAGACAGGGTTGAGGTCGGTGGAGCGTCAGGGGGCCCACGAGGCAGGGGGCGCGCCTAGGGGGGTAGGGCGCGCCCCCACCCTCTTGGACAGGTGGAGGCCCCCCTGACATTGATATTTCTTCCAGTATTTTTTAGATATTCCAAAATAATTCTCCGTTGATTTTCAGGTCATTCCGAGAACTTTTATTTCTGCACAAAAATAACACCATGGCAATCCTGCTGAAAACAGCGTCAGTCTGGGTTACTTTCACTCAAACGATGCAAGTTAGAGTCCAAAACAAGGTGAAAAGTGTTTGGGAAAGTGGATATACCGGAGACGTATCAACTCCCCCAAGCTTAAACCTTTGCTTGTCCTCAAGCAATTCAGTTGATAAACTGAAAGTGATAAAGAAAAACTTTTACAAACTCTCTTTGCTCTTGGTGTTGTAAATATTTAAAGCGAGCATTCTAGTTTTCAGCAAAGATTATGAACTAACCATATTCACAATAACACTTAGGTCTCATGTTTACTCATATCAATGGCATAATCAACTAGAGAGCAATAATAATAAATCTCAAATGACAACACTTTCTCAAAACAATCATGATATGATATAACAAGATGGTATCTCGCTAGCCTTTTCTGAGACCGCAAAACATAAATGCAGAGCACCATTAAAGATCAAGGACTGACTAGACATTGTAATTCATGGTAAAAGAGATCCACTCAAGTCATACTCAATGTAAACTAATAGTAATGAATGCAAATGGCAGCGGTGCTCTCTAACTCATGCTTTCCAATAAGAGGATGATGACTCAACATAAAAGTACATGGATAGGCCCTTCGCAGAGGGAAGCAGGGACTCGTAGAGGTGCCAGAGCTCAGTTTTGAAATAGATATGAATAATATTTTGAGCGGTATACTTTTATTGTCAACATAACAACTGAGAGATCTCGATATCTTCCATGCTACACACATTATAGGCCGTTCCCAAACAGAATGGTAAATTTTATAATACCCCTCCACCAATAAGCATCAATCCATGGCTTGCTTGAAACAACGAGTGCCTCCAACTAACAAGAGTCCCGGGGGAGTTTTGTTTGCAGTTATTTTGATTTGATTTGCATAAAGCATGGGACTGGGCATCCTGGTGACCAGCCACTTTCTGGTGAGTTGTAACATCCCAATTTTTCAATTTGGAATGTTATACATTAGATCATCATTGCATATCATATTTTATTGCTTTTGGGCCTGATCCAGAAATTCTACGCAACTCAAGGACCCACAGAGAGAGTTAGGGATTTCGTTGTTTTCATATTTGGGTATTTCTCAAATTTTGAAAATAGGATCATTTGATTTTATTTATTTTATCTTCAATTATTTCAATTATAAAAATAAGTGAGAGGGGATAAAATGATTTTCCCAAAATAAAGAAATATTGAGGATTTAATAAAAAATCAAATAAGATTTTATTTTGGAGTTTTTCGCTGTTTTATTTGAATTTAGGAAAAATGCTCGTTTTTCAAAAAATTGCATTTAGGCCCCAAATAAATGTTCACTTTGTCCGGCTTGATTTTGGAAGTCGGGGAAATTTTATTTTGGGATTTTTGGAGTCTGTTTAGTATTTCTTTTCTTTCTTTTTCTGCACGTCAAATTATTTAAAAAGACGAACCGACCTAACCGGGTCGTGCCCGACTAGGACACTTGGCCCGGCCGACCTTTATAAGCCGCGCCTCGAGGCCCGCTACAGCCACCCAGCCCGAAACCCTAGCCGCCACCCGCCGCTGCCGCCCGCGCCGCCGCCCTCATCGCCGCCCCGCCGGACTCACGCGCCGCCGCCGACTCGCCGGATCTCGCCGGAATCGAGGTAGCCGCCGGTTTTTCTTAGAAAACCTATCGGTTTTTTTTAAAACCTAGATCTGTTTTTTAGATCCGGTTCGGTTTATTTTCGTCGGTTTAGTTATTTAGCGAATGGCCGCTTTTTCGTTCGTTTTTACGAACCGTTTTCGTCGTTTAGCCGCGGACAGCGAACGTTCATTCGTTAGCCTGTTCGTCGTTTTCCTTTTTCTCGGATTTTCCGCGATTATTTCTGATCACAATTTCTGATCCGATTTTCATTTTAGTTTAACTTTTCGCTCGTTTATCGGAATCAGGCGATTCAAGCGCCTGGAGTTTCGTCTCGAAACCCTCTTTCCGTTTAACCAACTCAAACAAGCTTTTGCATTTGTAAAATTTGACTTAGATCCAGATTAGTAAACGAAGCTTGTTTCTTTCGCCGTTTGACTTTCGTTGCTTCGTTTGATTTGATTCTTTTTGCAAACCGGAGTTCTTAAGTTGAACTTTCTGGTTGTATTCCTTACTTGAGTTTTACCAGTGCAATAGATAAGTGCTTATTGTGTGCTTGTTTGTTTGTGATAGAGTACCCGGAGTGCGCCACTTGCTACTTTGAATCTCTACGTTTCGCGGATCATCATCAAGGCAAGTAACACTTTGATCATACCTCTTACTACCCAGTTTTATTGCATTAGATCAATCCTCAAACATTGCATGATTAGGATCTAATTAAATTGTGGGTTCTGGGAAAGTAGATGAGGTAGTACCTATTACCTGTTTTATTATCAAACCCTTGGGAGTTACTTCTACGTTTGCTTATATTGACATGCTATGCTAGTAGACGTGGATTGGGTGAGTGTATCCATGACAGATGTGAGATTGTTAATTAATGGTTTATTTAAGGTGGCAACTTTAATACACATCTGGGTCGATTGAGACACCTGGGTATTCCAGCGATTGCATGTGTTTTTCTTTATGGACCGCCACCAAGGCTCAAAGGGATCATGAGATTATTCATACTAGAAACTTTCATGTGCGGCCACAAGCTGCTATGGGCTCTAGCATAGTTGACTAAGTCATGCGAACTCTTACAGTGGTAGACTAGCAGATGTAGGGGAAAGTAGGTGTAACGGTCTACCCGATCGTAAGTTGCTAGCACTTCTGAAAGACTATGTCTCAGTCATCCGTTTCTTAAACACCATCTAGTGCAAGAATCCCAACGGAGGAGATCGAGTCTTGTGGGGAAAAGTGCGCAAACCTCTGCAGAGTGAATAAACTAATCATGGTTAGCCATGTCCCCGGTTATGGACATCTTGAGTATCTAGTTCATGGATTATCATGTGAATCTCATCATGTGACTCTAATTAATTTTGTTGGGTTATAATGTTGATGCTTAATTGGAATTGAGAGGGTGTCTACACTCTCAATGTTTAACAACCACCATGATAGTTAAATAAAATTTATTCCATTGCAGTAGGGAAAAACTGGCTTTACGCAAAACTGTAACCATAGAGCTTTCCACCAGCCATATATGCATATAGTATAGCCTATTCTGTTCATTACTCTCTATGTGTTACATTGCCAGCATATTCCATGTGCTGACCCGTTTTCGGGATGCAACGTTCATGTTGCAGACTTTTCAGATGACGAGTAAGGTGCCTTTAGGTCGTGGTTCTATACTCAGTGATGTCGTTGGAGTTGATTGACTCACTTATCTTCCAAGCCTTCCGTTGTTATCATTATTAGATGTCCTTAAGACATATTTATTGTAATAAGTTCTCTTCTGAGACATTCGATGTAATAAGTATGTGATTGCTACTCTGTTATAAATCCTTCAAGTATTGTGTGTGTCAGCATTACTGATCCAGGGATGACACTAAAGCACAGAGATCGGACTGTTTGAGGTCTCGTCGCTACATGAGTGAGGAGCGGAGTCCACTCCTCTTGAGAATAACCGGCCTAGCATGGAAGATACAAACAACCCTAGTTGATACATGAGCTATCCGAGCATACAAAACAGAATGTTTATTTTAAGGTTTAGAGTTTGGCACATACAAATTTACTTGGAACGGCAGGTAGATACCCTATATAGGTAGGTACGATGGACTCATATGGAATAACTTTGGGGTTTATGGAATTGGATGCACAAGCAGTATTCCCGCTTAGTACAGGTGAAGGCCAGAAAAAGACTGGGAGGCGACCAGCTAGAGAGAGACAACAGTCATGAACATGCATTAAAAATTAATCAACACCGAATGCAAGCATGAGTAGGATATAATTTACCATGAACATAAATATCATAGAAGCTATGTTGGTTTTTTCAACTATGCATGAACATGTGCCAAGTCAAGCCACTCGAATCGTTCAAAAGAGGATACCACCCTATTGTACCACATCACAACCATTTTAATAGCATGTTGGCACACAAGGTATACCATTATACGCTCCTAGCTAATTAAGCATGGCATAAGAAACTATAATCTCTAATTGTCATTGCAAACATGTTTCTTTCATAATAGGCTGAATTAGGAAGATGAACTAATCATATTTACAAAAACAAGAGAGGTCGAGTTCATGCCAGCTTTTCTCATCTCAATAAGTTCATCATATAATCATCGTTATTGCCTTTCACTCGCACGACCGAATAGTGTGGATAATAATAATAGTGCACGTGCATTGGACTAAGCTGCAATCTGCCAGCATTCAATTCAAGAGAGAAGACAAGGTAATATGGGCTCTTTGTTAGATCAACAATAATGCATATAAGAGCCACTTAACATTTTAATCATGGTCTTCTCCTCTCGACCCCCAAAAAACAGAAAAGAAACAAAACTATTGTTTGGGATCGTAGCAGAAATTTAAAATTTTCTACGCATCACCAAGATCAATCTATGGAGTAATCTAGCAATGAGGGGAAAGGGAGTGCATCTACATACCCTTGTAGATCGCTAAGCGGAAGCGTTGCAAGAACGTGGATGAGGTAGTCGTACTCGTGGCGATTCATATCGCGGTCGATTCCGATTTAAGCGCCGAACAATGACGCCTCTGCGTTCAACACACGTGCAGCCCGGTGACGTCTCCCATGCCTTGATCCAGCAAGGAGAGAGGGAGAGGTTGGGGAAGACTCTGTCCAGCAGGGCTTCGCCAAGCACGGCATGGTGGTGGTGGAGGAGCGTGGTACTCCTGCAAGGCTTCGCCAAGCACTAAGAGAGACGAGGAGGGAGAGAAGTAGGGTTGCGCCTTGGGAGAGAGAGACTCATGTGTTGGGCAGCCCCAAAACCTCCACTATATATAGGGGGAGGGGAGGGGCTGCGCCCCACCTAGGGTTCCCTCCCTAGGGGTGGCGGCAGCCCCCAGATCCCATCTGGGTGGCGGCCAAGGGGGAGAGAGAGGGGGGCACACCTAGGGTGGGCCTTAGGGCCCATCTGCCCCTAGGGTTTGCCCCCTCTCCTCTTGAGGGCGCCTTGGGCCTTGGTGGGAGGTGCCCCAGCCCACCTAGGGGCTGGTCCCTTCACACTCTTGGCCCATGAAAGCCTTCGGGGCTGGTGGCACCTCCCGGTGGACCCCCGGAACCCTTCCGGTGGTCCCAGTACATTACCGGTGATGCCCAAAACACTTCCGGTGGCCAAATCCACACTTCCTATATATCAATCTTTACCTCTGGACCATTCCGTAACTCCTCGTGACGTCCGGGATCTCATCTGGGAGTCTGAACAACATTCAGTAACCACATACATACTTTCCCTATAACCCTAGCATCATTGAACCTTAAGTGTGTAGACCCTACGGGTTTGGGATTCATGCAGGCATGAACGAGACATTTCTCTGGTCAATAACCAACAGCGGGATCTGGAAACCCATGTTGGCTCCCACATGTTCCACGATGATCTCACCGGATGAACCACGATGTCAAGGATTTAATCAATCCCGTATACAATTCCCTTTGTCTACTTGTATGATACTTGCCCGAGATTCGATCGTCGGTATCCCGATATCTTGTTCAATCGCGTTACTGGCAAGTCTCTTTACTCGTTCCGTAACACATCATCCCGTGATCAACTCCTTGGTCACATTGTGCACATTATGATGATGTCCTACCGAGTGGGCCTAGAGATACCTCTCCATTACACGGAGTGACAAATCCCAGTCTCGATTCGTGCCAACCCAACAGACACTTTCAGAGATACCTGTAGTGCACCTTTATAGCCACACAGTTACGTTGTGACGTTTGGTACACCCAAAGCATTCCTATGGTATCCGGGAGTTGCACAATCTCATGGTCTAAGGAAATGATACTTGACATTAGAAAAGCTTTAGCAGACGAACTATACGGTCTTGTGCTAGGCTTAGTATTGGGTCTTGTCCATCACATCATTCTCCTAATGATGTGATCCCATTATCAACGACATCTAATGTCCACGGTCAGGAAACCGTAACCATCTATTGATCAACGAACTAGTCAACTAGAGGCTCACCAGGGACATGGTGTTGTCTATGTATCCACACATGTATCTGAGTTTTCTATCAATACAATTACAGCATGGATAATAAACGATTATCATGAACAAGGAAATATAATAATAACCAATTTATTATTGCCTCTAGGGCATATTTCCAACAGTCTCCCACTTGCACTAGAGTCAATAATCTAGTTCACATCGCTATCTGATTAACACTCATAGGTCACATCGCCACGTGACTAACACCCAAGAGTTTACTAGAGTCAATAATCCAGTTCACATCATTATGTGATTAACACTCAATGAGTTCTGGGTTTGATCATGTTATGCTTGTGAGAGAGGTTATAGTCAAGGGGTCTGCAACAATCAGATCCGCATGTACTTCGCAAAACTTTATGTCATATCGTAGATGCTGCTACCACGTTCCACTTGGAGCTATTCCAAATGGTTTCTCCATTATACATATCCGGTTTTTCTACTCATAGTCATCCGGATAGGTGTTAAAGCTTGCATCGATGTAACTCTTAACGTCGAACTCTTTATCACCTCCATAACCGAGAAATATTTCCTTATTCGTCTAAGGATAATTTTGACCACTGTCCAGTGATCCACTCCTGGATCACCTTTGTACCCTCTTGCCAGACATGTGGCAAGGCACAAATCAGGTGTGGTACTCAGCATGGCATACTGTATAGAGCCTATGACAAAAGCATAGGGGGCGACTTTCGTCCTTCCTCTTTCTTCTGCCGTGGTCAAGCTTTGAGTCTTACTCAACTTTACACCTTACAACGCAGGTAAGAATCCCTTCTTTGACTGATCTATTTTGAACTCCTTCAAAATCATGTCAAGGTGTGCGTTCTTTGAAAGTATCATCAGACGTTTTGATCTATCTCTATAGATCTAGATGCCCAATATGTAAGCAGCTTTATCCAGGTCTTCCTTTGGAAATCACTCTTCAAACAACCGTTTATGCTTTCCAGAAATTCTACATTATTTCAGATCAAAAATATGCCATCCACATATACTTATCAGAAATGTTGTAGTGCTCCCACTCACTTTCTTGTAAATACAAGTTTATAGCAAACATTGTATAAACCTAAAAGCTGTGATCACTCCATCAAAGCATATATTCCGACTCCGAGATGCTTGCTCTAGTCCATAGAAGGATCTCTAGAGCCAGCATACCTTTTAGCATCCTTAGGATCGACAAAACCTTTTATTGTATCACATACAACTTTTTCTTACGAAAAACTGGTAAGAAAACTTGTTTTGACATCCATCTATTAGATTTCATAATCGAAAAATACAGCTAATGCTAACATGATTCCGACGGACTTAAACGTCACTACGGGTGAGAAAATCTCATCGTAGTCAACTCCTTGAAATTGTGAAAAACTCTTTGCCACAAGTCGAGCTTCATAGACGGTAACATTACCGTCCACGTCCGTCTTCTTCTTAAAGATCCATTTATCTCAATGGCTTGCCGATCAACGGGCAAGTCCACCAAAGTCCATGCTTTGTTCTGATACATGGATCCTATCTCGGATTTCATGGCTTCTTACCATTTCTTGGAATATGGGCCCACCATCACTTCTCCATAGCTCGTAGGTTCATTGTTGTCCAACATGATATCTAAGACAGGATCACCGTACCACTCAGGAGTAGTACATATCCTTGTCGACCTACGAGGTTCGATAGCAACTTTATCCGAAGCTTCATGATCACTATCATTAACTTCCTCTTCAACCGACGTAGGCGCCACAGAAACATCTTTCTGTGTTGCACCACTTTCTGGTTGAAGTAGAGGTTCAACAACCTAATCAAGTTCTATCTTCCTCCCACTCAATTCTTTCGAGAGAAACTCCTTCTCGAGAAAGGACACGTTCTTAGTGACAAACACTTTGCCTTCGGATCTGAGATAGAAGGTATACCCAACTATTACCTTTGGGTATCCTATGAAGATGTATTTGTTCGCTTTGGGTTCGAGCTTTTTCGGCTGAAGCCTTAAGCATCGCAGCACCAAATATTAAGAAACGACAACTTTGGTTTCTTGCCAAACCAATTTTCATACGACGTCGTCTCAACGGACTTAGATGGTGCCCTATCTAAAGTGAATGCAGCTGTCTCTAACGCATAACCTCAAAATGATAGCGGTAGATCGGTAAGAGACATCATAGATCGCACCATATCTCATAAGGTTCGATTACGACGTCCGGACACGCCATTACGCTGTGGTGTTCCAGGTGGTGTCAACTGTGAAACAATTTCACAATGTGTTAAGTGATTGCCAAACTCATAACTCAGAAATTCTCCATCGATCAGATCATAGGAATTTGATCTTCTTGTTATGATGGTTCTTAACTTCACTCTGGAATTGCTTGAACTTTTCAAACGTTTCAGACTTGTGCTTCATTAAGTAAATATACCCATATCTACTCAAATCGTCAGTGAATATGAGAAAATAGCGATGTCCACCGCACGCCTCAATTCTTATTGGATCACACACATCAGCATGTACGATTTCCAACAAGTCACTTGCCTGTTTCATTGTACCTGAAAACGGGGTCTTAGTCATCCTGCCCATGAGGCATGGCTCGCATGTGTCAAGCGATTCAAAATCAAGTGACTCCAAACATCCACCGACATGGAGTTTCTTCATGCATCTTACGGCAATATGACCTAAGCGGCAGTGCCACAAGAAAGTGGTACTATCATTATTAACTCTACATCTTTTGGCGTGAACATGTGTATTACCACAACCGAGGTTCAATGAACCATTCACATAGGGTGCATGACCTTGAAAGGTAGTATTCATGTAAACAGAATAACCATTATTCTCTAACTTAAATGAACAACCCTATTGCAATGAACATGATCTAATCATATTCATGCTCAACATAGACACCTGATAACATTTATCTATGTTCAATACTAATCCCGAAGGCAGATGGAGCGTGCGATGGTGATCTCATCAACTTTGGAAACACTTCCAACACACATCGTCCCCTCGCCCTTAGCCAGTCTCCGTTTAGTCCGTAGCTTTTGCTTCGAGTCACCAATAATAGCAACTGAACCGGTATCCAATACCCAGGTGCTACCAGGAGTACTGGTAAGGTACAAATTAATAACACGTATATACTATGTTGAAGTTGCCAGCCTTCTTATCTACCATGCATTTGGGGTAGTTTCGCTACCAGTGACCGTTCCCCTTACAATAGAAGCACTTAGACTCGGGTTTGGGTTCAACCTTGGGTTCCTTCACTGGAGCGGCAACTGGTTTTCCATTCATGAAGTTTCCCTTCTAGCCCTTGCCCTTCTTGAAACCAGTGGTCTTGTTAAACAATCAACACTTGATGCTCCTTCTTGATTTCTACCTTTTTGCGGTCTTAAGCACCGCGAACAGCTCTGGGATCATCTCCCACCCATGCATGTCATAGTTCATCACGAAGATCTAGTAGCTTAGTGATAGTGACTAGAGAACTCTATCAATCACTATATTATCTGGAAGTTTAACTCCCACTTGATTCAAGTGATTGTAGCACCCAGACATTCTGAGCACATGCTCACTAGCTGAGCTATTCTCCTCCATCTTGTAGGCAAAGAACTTGTCAGAGGTGTCGTGGAATTGTCACGGCAGATGTCCTCATGAAAGGACTTAGTCGTGGAGCCATCTCTACAGGTTAGCTTGAAGGGGTTAAACTGGACAAGGGGACACGAGAGTTTTATACTAGTTCGGCCCCTTCGATGAAGGTAAAAGCCTACGTCTAGTTGTGATTGGTATTGCTGGGGTTTCGAAGACCAGGGAGCGAATCCGCTTTGTATGGCTTCGAGTTGTTGTTTTTCCGTCCCTGAACCTCCGCCGGGTCACCCCTTTATATACTTAGGAGCACCCCGGCCAGTCTATAGAGTCCCGAGGCTGGCTCATACAAGTGTCTGCCTCTGTCTCTTCTTTCTTATCTTACAATGCAAGTTTATACAATCATGGCGGTTTACTATCATGGGACCTAAACCGCCTGCGGGCTCTGGGCCTCTAAGCTTCATCCGTAAAGCGCCGTCTTCTGGGTTTCCTTGGGCTTCAGTATAACTGAAGTTGAACCAACCCCTTCTGGCCGGTTTACCCTCAGTGGTTATATCCTCAATAGTAGGCCCCAGATTGATTTGAACCTGTTCATGTCAGTCTTCAATCCTTGAATTTCTGCCGATTCGTAAACCGCCATATTGTCTCCCTGTGAACTTTGATGAATCACCATGACGTCATCTTCTGTTACTGTAGTAAATCATTGTGACATCATTCCTGTATAAAAAAGTTTTATAAAGATTCCCTTGTCTTTAATTAATTCCCGAAGATCGAGGCGACAACTGCATCCTCTTTTGCCGCTTCCGATTCCTCGATTTTTGCGCCTGCTGTTTTATCCCACTTCCTTATAAATAAGGCTGGGGCGCCTTCCATTTTCCCGCTTTCCAAACCGCATCGTCTTCCTCCTCGCGACCCGAAGACCTCAAGTATCACTGCCGCCACCGTCGTTGATCTTCAAGTCCGCACCGACTCAGGCTGCTGCATCGACCTGACTCTGACCAGAAATCGACGGCGAACCTCCATAGCTCGTCCACATCCGTGAGTTCTTCTCCTTCCCCTTCTCAGATCTGCATTGGAACTTTTGTTGAGTTCGTTGGCGGTCATCGCCGCCCGATGCAAACCCTTGTTAGTTTTCACCTCCAATGCCCTGTTTAGATCGTAAAAAACAACGTAGAACTGCTGCAGCAATTGTTTGTGCTTATCTTGCATAAAAATAGATCTCATTTCCATTGTTTGGAAGCCCTCTTCGAGTGTATGAACTTCTCTGCACTGTTTTAGGTCTAGAAATTTTTCCTTCCAGAGCGACCGTTTGATCCATAATAATAATTGCAACTTGTGAAACCTGTTTGGGGTTCTGCCTCCAAAAGGCGGTTTATCCTTTAGTGTCGATAATCCGTCGTATGTCATTAGCCCTCTCTTAAACCGCCATCTAGACTTTGAACAGCCATGTCCGGTTCACTTCATACGGATACCTTGAATTGCCGGTTTAACATTTTGACAAACACATACGAACCACCAATCACAAACCGTCCATTTTCTTTTTACAGACTTTGTAAGATGATGAAGCAATTTGCTCTTGCAACTGGGTTCCGTCTCGGATCACAGAAACGCAAATCAATGAATATGTCACCACCGGCGCTTTAGCTTCAAAAAAATGTCCTCCGTTGGCGAGTTCCTGACCCTGAGTGCCCCCATGAACCTCAAGATGGAGAAGTGATTGTATTCTTGCAACATTTAGCTCGAGGTTTCAGTCCTCCTGGATCAAAAAAATTCCGGGATGTTCTTGCCAGGCTCCAACTTCATCCTCAAGATATTGGACCAAATTCTGTGTCCAACATATGAAATTTCCAAGTATTTTGTGAGGTTTATTTGCAAGAAGAACCAACTGTCGATCTCTTTTTAGATCTCTTTCACTTAAACCACCGGACGGAATTTTCTGATGGACCTAATACTGAACTTGGCGGTGTGTCGATTCAAAAGAGGAAAGATGTTGACTTTCCTCACGCCAAACGTCACAGCCATCCAAAAGACTGGAACCACACCTGTTCTAATGTCAGAATACTGCCCCTGCTGAAGAGAATCTTTTACCGGGCTACCGTCCGCACCGGCTCAGCAATAATCACCCTTTACCTCAAAGATTGCTTGCCAAAGACCGACAAGCTTATGCATCTCAACTCGCCAAACTCCGGGCTCTCCTTGCCAACGGTTTAACTGGTGTTGATCTCGTTAGTTGCTGGATTTCATGGTGCATTCTCCCTTTAAGACACCGGCCCGGATTGATGTTTGAATACACCGGCAACACCAATGATCCTCAACGGTTTAATTCAATAGAACTGACGGATGATGAAGTCAGTGAAAGTGTACAGAAGATACTTGACGAACCGCTCGCCGTATGTACTCAAATTGGTCTGCGTCCTTTTTACGCCTCCAACAAACCGCTAGTGGTAAATATTTTAACCTTGTACTTTTCCTGATCCTTCTCCGCTTTAACACTACTATAATAATCCTGTTGTGCAATCCCATAGGCCAGCAGCTCCTTTTGGAAAAAGAAAACTCAAGACAAAGTAGCTAAGGCTCCTCGTGGTAAGACCAAAGTCATCAAGAAAGCCGCCAAAAAGAAAACTGCTGAGTCTTCGGAACCACCAGAAGATGTCGATGACTCGGCTGAAGAGGTAAAGTTTGACTCCCTTGACTTCTATCCATATATTTTACTGATAATGATTATTCCCAAGATGATGCGGAGGCCAGCCATGCAGATCATGTTGAGGTAATTTGTCTTTCTTCTGACTCAGAACTTGTGCCGGTTCAATGATTTCGCCGTGCAGTTCGAAAAGTGAAATGCTCTCACCCTGTTGCTCATTTGGATCAAAAACTTTCTTTGAAGACACAGCAAACCGAAGGGCGTCGCACAACCCGGCACAGTGGTCAACAGGTCACTTCTTCCGGTTTATTTGATTGAAACCGGAAACATCGTCCAGAGGTTGCTTGTTCTCCTAAAAAATGTTATCTTTTGAAAGGTTTCTTCTGATGCCCTCTCGATTCATTTGATTCAAATTATCAGGCATCTTCTAATTCGTCTGGCGATTCATCAACCACTCAGTTGCCTCCACTGAAAACCGTCCCTGGGTAAGTGTGTAGTCTTCTCTTCTCTTTCATAACTCAGTTAACCATGCTAATCTTTGTTTTAATATTAGTGCTCAAGCTCGTTAGAGTAAGAAGGCCAAAACCAGTGCCCCTACCGGTGAAGTTGAACCGGAGAAAGCTCCTGAAAAACTTGATCAAAATCTTGATAATCTCATGGATGATTTTGTCCCGCCAAAGCCAACCATCAATGCTGATCCGCCGGAAGCTGATCCGGCCATATATGAGAATACCTCCAGTCCACATGCTACACCTGCAAGCCCGGTTGTTGATCCACTGAAGTCAAGTGCTAATCCGCCAAGCCCAGCCAAAGATGATGACGTTATTGTTACTAGAACTGCTTATACTGCTCTAGGAGATCCAGTTATCTTGGCAAAACATACCGCCAAGGATGAGTTTATTTAAATGGGCAAGAAGAAGACGGAAACTGATATGTCAAAATATGCTAATCTTTCTGCCCAGGATCTTCATTCCGGATTCTTGAACCGGCTTTATACAAGCCGAGACAATGAGGCTGACTTGGTAAATCTGATGAAGGAACGTTATGAGGTAAACATTTTCCTTCTTATCTTTGTATTTTAACTGCCTTGTCTCCTGTAGCCCCCAAGGGTCGGTTTAGCTTGTAAAAACAAACCGGGACTGTAAATTTCCAAACTGCACATTGTCGACTTCTAAGTAGTTTGAACAAATACACATTAGCCCCCAAGTGCCAGGATTGAAACTTGTATGAATCCTTGGGACTTTGAATAAGCAGTAAGAAAGAAGCAATCCACATTAGCCCCCAAGTGCCAGGATTGAAACTTGTATGAATCCTTGGAACTTTGAATAAGCAGTAAGAAAGAAGCAATCCGCATTAGCCCCCAAGTGCCAAGTGTAGAACCAGTTGTATGCTTGGGACATTTAATAAAATATTGATGTGCTCCTGTGATGTTGACAGGCTGACATAAACCATCAACGGACACAAATTGCTGATCTTCAAGAGAGTATCAAATCTCATCAAGAAGAATCGTCCAAAGCGAAAGATGAACTTTGAGCCGCTTTAACTTCCATAGAACGACTGAAGGAAGAATTCAAGACGGGACGTGCCAATTGGGACACTGAGAAGGGCACATTACTGAAATGGGATGAAGATGCCGAATCTGCTCGTAAACCGGTGGCAGAAGAACTTTCTGGATTGAAACGTCAAGTGAACGCCATGACCTCCGCAGTATTTGGTAAGTACTCCTGGCAAGGTATTTTAAATATCCATCTTGTAAGGTGCCGGTTGAAATATGAAATTCTTAAACCGTTGCAGGTAGCCGCATTACTCATCTGGGCTCAGACGTACGGATGAAGCTGAAAGCAGCATATACTCTTCTTGAACAACTATAGACCGGTGCTCAACGGGTTATCTGCGTAGCATCTTATGACAATCCGGCCCCAACACTGATCAAGGACACTCTGGCAAGGCTATCCATGGTACCAGCACAACTAGAAGAGGTGAAGCGGTCTGCTGCCAGGGCCGGTGCTTTGTTGGCACTTACCCGAGCCAAAGCGTGGATAGCTGATTTGGATCCGGTTGACCTTGCCAAAGGCTTTCCAAGCACACAAGAAAACGGAGCAGATTTCGATGATGCAACCCTTAAAAGGGTGACAAGGGAAATGCGTCCTCTGGCGAGTCAGCTGGCAGAAGATGCTAACTTGACGGTTCACCAGTCTTATTATGATGCCAACAACAAACGGGTTAACCCTGTCATTCCGGAGGCGCAAAATCTTATTCCAGGAATCCGTAAGCACACTTATGCCCCTGACATTGATCCGTCAGAACTTATCAGTGAAGAAGCTATCTTTCAGGCCTTAACCCAGATTGACTGGACCACTACCAACTTCTAGCCGCTAGGTGGGGAGGAGGAGGCTGAGCCGACGCCAGATGATCCATCAGCTTCGCATCAACATGGTAATGAGACTTAATCCGGCAATCAGAGTGATGCTCCATAAACCTTGTTCTGCTAGAAACACCATATTTTGGGCCTTCAAGCGCCTTGTAATAAGCTAGTGAAAATACTTTGATCCGTTGCCCTTGTGTAGCAGGATACACTTTGCGTTGATTTGTCATGAGAATTTCAGTACTGCTTTATGTATTTTTACAATATTATGCAATCCCTGTGCCTGCATAAGGAAAATCTGTGATAGAAAACATTGTTGTTGGTTTACCAATTGTGATGTGAAGAAAGGTGACAACCCAGCTTCCACCATGCCATGTTGGCATATATATATGATATAGAACCGGGTTGTGATGAACACCGGCCGATTGCTGGAGACAAAGTGTCAAAGCCAGACCGGTTTTGAAGGATGCCGGATTACCTTTAATTGTATACTTTAACAGAAGATCCATAAGCCATGCCGGGTTTAAAAAAATCCGGTTTAATGTAGACCTCACGGAAAACAAAAACTCAGCAAAAAAAGCAAACAAAAAACCATAGTCGAGGCTTTTCAAGGGCTGCCAGGCCCAAATCGAGGCTTTTCATGGGCTGCCAGGCCACTGAGTTAAACCATTTTGTCAAAGCCTTTTAAGATGGCCCTCCAACTAACCAATCATCGTTTTAACTTTGACAAGTTCAGGGTCTCAATGAGAGTAACTGTCAAACATTCGATGGGTCGTGCCAGGATTACCTGGATAGGAGTGGCTTACTTGATGAAGGCAGGTTAACCCGGGGTTTTAGGTGAATACACCAGGCTTCCAAGCCGTGGGTCGATACCCGGCTACAAGGGTCCTTTCAAACTCTTTGGTATTTGACGCAAAGAGCCCCCAAGTAACTTTGTGAGCTGTGCTCAATGGGTGCCTATGTTTGAGTTGTGCGTAGCAACAAGACTCTCTTTGGCCCCTTGGGTGTGAAGCTCCCAAGCTTTGTTGTGGCATGATCGCTGTATCAAGAGGGTAATAACGCCATGTTCTCTTTGGTGAATACACCTATGTTTGAACAGGAATCCCCAAGTTAACAGATATTTGAAGGAAAAACGGCGGAGGTCCTGCTTGATATCAAGGATGCCGGTTTATTATAGTGATCATAATATATACATTGTTGAAATATGTACATATGAAAAGCCTGTGGCTTCAAGTGTAATAAGGCCGTAGGAGAGCTATGTCCCATGGCCGCCGGATCTCCTCCTCAGAGCTACGTGAGTCTTCTCGAACGTCAATGAGGTAGTATGATCCGTTGTGCAGATTCTTGCTGACCACAAAAGGTCCTTCCCAAGGTGGGGATAACTTGTGCATATCCGTCTGGTCTTGAATGAGCCGAAGTACCAAATCGCCTTCTTGAAAGGTTCTTGTCTTAACCCGGCGGCTGTGATAACGCCGCAGGTCTTGTTGATAAACCGTCGACTGAGCCAAAGCCATGTCTCGCTTCTCATCTAACAGGTCCAGCGCCTCTTGGCGTGCTTGCTCGTTGTCCGCTTCAACATAATTCACGACCTGGGGTGAGTCATGACGAATATCACTTGGGAGGACAGCCTCAGCTCCATAAACCAGGAAAAAGGGTGTATATCCCATAGATCGGTTTGGGGTGGTATTTATGCTCCATAACACAGATGGTAATTCCTCCACTCAACAACCCGGCGTCCGCTTCAAAGGGACCATGAGCCGAGGCTTGATACCCTTCAGGATTTCTTGATTCGCCCTCTCAGCTTGACCATTAGACTAGGGGTGAGCCACGGACGCTACATGAAGCCGGATGTGCTCTCGTTGGCAGAACTCCTCCATCTCACCTTTATAAAGGTTCGTACCATTATCTGTGATGATGCTATGTGGAAAACCGAAACGGAAAATAATCTTTTTGAGAAATTGAACCGCTGTGGCTGCATCACATTTACTGACGGGCTCCACTTCAACCCACTTGGTGAACTTGTCAACCGCCACCAACAGGTGGGTCTTCTTGTCCTTAGAACGCTTAAAGGGTCCAACCATATCAAGCCCCCAAGTAGCAAACGGCCAAGTGATGGGGATCATGCGTGACTCCTGAGTAGGAACATGAGCTCGACGTGAAAATTTCTGACAAGCATCACACCGCTTTACCAAGTCTTTCGCATCAGAATGAGCTGTCAAGCAGTAGTACCTGTGTCGGAAAGCTTTAGCGACCAAGGACTTTGAGCCGGCATGATGACCGCAATCCCCTTCATGGATTTCCCGTAGAATCTCTTGTCCTTCTTCAGGAGAAACACAACGTTGGAATATGCCTGAAACGCTAGAACGATGCAACTCGCCATTGTGAACAACCATAGACTTGGACCGCCGGACTATCTGCCTGGCGAAAAGCTCGTCTTCTGGTAATTCGCCCCGGTTCAGATACGCCAAATATGGAACCGTCCAATCCGGAGTGGCATGTAAAACGGCTACCAACTGGGCCTCCGAATCTGGAATAGCTAAATCCTCCTCTGTAGGCAACTTTACAGATGGGTTATGCAAGATATCTAGAAAGGTATTAGGTGGTACCAGTTTACGCTGAGATCCCAGTCGGCTTAGAGCATCTGCTGCTTCATTCTTGCGCCGGTTGATGTGCTCCACCTGATAACCCTTAAAGTAACCTGCTACAATATCCACCTCACGCCTATAAGCCGCCATGAGCGGATCCTTAGAATCCCAAGTACCCGAAACTTGCTGAGCCACTAGATCTGAATCTCCAAAGCATCGAACCCGGCTTAAGTTCATTTCCTTAGATATACGAAGACCGTGGAGCAAGGCCTCGTACTCTGTTGCATTGTTGGTACAAGGAAACATTAAGCGGAGAACATAACAAATCTTATCTCCTCGAGGGGAAGTGAGGACAACTCCAGCCCCCGAGCCTTCCAGCTGCCTGGATCCATCAAAGTGAATGGTCCAGTATGTATTATCCAGTTTGTCTTCTGGTGCCTGTAACTCGGTCCAATCATTGATGAAGTCCACAAGCGCCTGAGATTTGATGGCTGTTCGGGGTGTATATTTCAAACCATGGGGACCAAGCTCGATCGCCCACTTCGCAACCCGGCCAGTTGCCTCTCTATTCTGGATTATATCACCCAAGGGAGCAGAACTAACCACTGTAATAGGATGGCCTTGAAAATATTGCTTGAGTTTCCTACTTGCCATGAAAACTCCATATACTAGCTTCTGCCAATGCGGATATCTTTGCTTTGATTTGATCATTACTTCACTGATATAATAAACAGGTCGTTGAACCGGATATTCTTTCCCAACCTCCTTACGCTCAACCACAATCGCCACACTAGCCGCTCGGGCATTGGCAGCCACGTACAACAGTAGAGGTTCATTATCAACTAGAGCAGCGAGGACTGGCGGTTCAGCTAGCTGCCGCTTCAACTCCTCGAATGTCGCATCAGCGGCGTCACTCCAGACGAATTTATCTGTTTTCTTCAACATCTGATACAGGGGAATCGCCTTCTCTCCCAAACGGCTGATAAATCGGCTGAGGGCTGCAATCCGGCCTGCCAGACGCTGAACATCAATGATACATGCCGGTTTAGCCAAGGATGTGATTGCTTTGATCTTTTCCGGATTTGCCTCAATACCTCTGTTAGACACAAGAAAACCCAAGAGTTTGCCTGTCGGAACACCAAAAACACATTTGTCTGAGTTGAGCATCATTTTGTAAACCCGAAGATTGTCAAACGTCTCCTTGAGATCATTTATCAGGGTTTCCTGCTTCCTGGATTTCACCACAATATCATCCACATAGGCATGAACATTACGCCCGATCTGATTGTGAAGACAATTTTGCACACAACGCTGGTAGGTTGCTTGGGCACTCTTGAGCCCAAAGGGCATAGAAACATAGCAGAAGGCTCCAAAGAGAGTGATGAAGGCTGTCTTCTCCTGGTCTTTAACTGCCATCTTAATCTGATGATAACCTGAATAAGCATCCAGAAAACTCAGGCGCTCACAACCCGTCGTTGCATCAATGATTTGATCAATACGCGGGAGAGTGAAAGGATCTGCCGGGCAAGCTTTATTCAAATCAGTGTAGTCCACACACATACGCCAAGTGCCGTTTTTCTTAAGAACAAGCACCGGATTAGCCAACCATTCGAGATGAAATACTTTGACAATAAACCCAGCTGCCAGTAGCCGGGCTACCTCTTCGCCAATGGCCTTGCATCTTTCTTTGTTAAAGCGGCGAAGGTACTGCTTGACCGGTTTAAACTTAGGATCAATATTTAGAGTGTGCTTAGCGAGTTCCCTCGGTACACCTGGCATGTCAGAAGGTTTCCATGCAAAGATGTCCGGGTTCTCACGGATGAACTCGATGAGCTCGCTTTCCTATTTCGGATCCAGATTTGTACTGATACTAAACTGCTTGGATGAATCACCAGGGACGAAGTCAAGGAGTTTAGTCTCACTAGCCGGTTTGAACGTCAGGGCCGGGTCATGCTTCGTCGTAGGTTTCTTCAGAGGGGTCATGTCCGCTGGATCAACATTGTCCTTATAGAATTTCAGCTCTTCTGTGGCACAAACTGATTCAGCATAGGCCGCTTCACCTTCCTCGCAATCTAAGGCAATCCTTCGACTGCCATGTATTGTGATCGTCCCCTTATAACCTGGCATTTTGAGCTGTAGATAGACATAACAGGGTCTCGCCATGAATTTCGCGTAAGCCGGCCGTCCAAATAGCGCGTGATATGGACTCTGGATTTTCACCACCTCAAAGGTCAAAGTCTCAGACCTGGAATCAAGCTCATCTCCAAACACAACTTCCAAAGCAATCTTTCCCACAGGGTAGGCCAATTTACCTAGTACCACACCATGAAAAATAGTGTTTGACGGTTTAAGATTCTTATCCGTCAAACCCATGCGACGGAAAGTCTCATGGTACAGGATGTTGATACTGCTCCCTCCATCCATCAGAACCTTGGTAAACTTATAGCCCCCCACCTGAGGCGCTACCACCAAGGCTAGTTGGCCCGGATTGTCAACCCGGGGCGGGTGATCCTCTCTGCTCCACACAATAGGCTGCTCCGACCATCATAGATAATGTGGTACGGCCGGTTCAACAGTATTGACTGCCCTCTTGTGAAGTTTCTGATCCCGCTTGCACAGGCTGATAGTGAACACATGATACTGTCCGCTGTTCAACTCCTTGGGGTGACTCTGGTAACCTGACTGTTGCTGATTCCCTTGGTTATTCTGCTGGTTATTACCATGGTTGTTCTGATGGCCCTGGTTGTTCTGAAATCCAGAGCTTGAACCGCCGCCCCCATGGAAACCTGGGCCTGAACCGCCCGGGGGATCCTGATCATACCGGTATAAATCAGAATTTTTGAACTCCCTCATTATGTGACAATCTTTCCAAATATGTGTGGAAGGGGCCTCCTTGGTCCCATGCTTCGGGCAGTGCTGGTTTAACAAACACTCCAGATTCATCCCTCCACCGTGCTGGGGCGGTTTACCTTTGCGGCACTGCATATTTGTGTTAGCCACCAAATCTGAATTATCCGCTTAACGCTTACTGTTATTCCCATGGCCCCTTGGTTGTGGTGCTGCCCTTTTGCACTGTCGTTCTTCTTTCCCTTCTCCGGTTTGTCCTCCTCTGAATCCGGATCCTTGGTATTATCTGAATCGGCATACTTAACTAAAGCGGCCATGAGTGTTGACATGTCGTTGCAATGACGTTTGGGCCTTCCCAACTTCTGTTTCAACGGCTTGAAACGGCAATTTCCCTCTAACGTTAATACGGTGGTGTCTGCATTAATACGATCTGACGAATGCAAAATCGTCGAGACTCGTTTAACCCAATGGGTCGTGGACTCCCCTTCCTCTTGGACACAAGCGGCCAGATCTACAATTGACATCGGCTGCTTGCACATATCCTTGAAGTTCTGGATAAACCAGCACTTTAATTCGGCCCATGAGTCGATAGAGTTGGTTGGCAAGCTCTTCAACCAAGTGCGAGTTGTTCCTTCCAGCATCATGGTGAAATATTTAGCACAAACCGCCTCATCCACATCTAACATCTCCATTACCATCTCATAGCTCTCCACCCATGCCTCTGGCTGAAAATCGGCGGTGTAATTTGGTACCTTACGAGGTCCCTTGAAATCCTTGGGCAATCGCACATTACGCAATGCGGGAGTTAAACATGGTACCCCTAGGGAACTGAACATTACCCCTGGCTCCACGGAGGCAGTGGGGTGAACCGGAGTATGATGGCGTGCTTCGTGTCGAGCTGTCAACTCGGCCTCCCGTCGTGCGCGGCCGTGGTCTACCACATCTTGCACATTAGCACCTCCCCCGGCCGGGTTGTTCTCCCGCGGCAAATTTCGGTGGCGTGCACTACTAGACACGGCCAGTTCGTCTTCCACGTCTCTTCTATAACTCCGGCTTGGACGGGGTGTGGAATGAATCCTCTCACGGCTGTGTGAATACGCTTGCTGTTGATTCAGTGCTATCTGAAGGAGATCCCTGGCCCGACGCGCTTCCACTGCAACTGGTGACTCGCCATCGGTTGGGAGGGCCGCCAGGCATGAAGCGGCGGCCACAATATTATCCAACGGGTTGGAATAATGCCCGGGCGGCGTTGATGTTACCACGTTGTTCTGGCGAGGCAGGTCTGTTGCGCGTGGTTGAACCGACGCTCCTGCTTCCGGTGCCTCCGCCCGGTTTGGCGCGGGTTGGTTACCAGCTCCTGCACCTGGCGTGTTGAAAAGATTCTGCGGCTCATAAACTGACAGGAGGCGTGAGTAGTACCTTCTTCTCATGACCTCTTCTGATCCAGTCTAATCCGATAAGCCTGTGCTTCCAACTCGGCCCGCTCTGTGGCCATCCTGGCGTTCTCTGCTGCCAGGTCCGCTTTAGCCTGGGCTATCTGATCTTTCACTTTTAGAATCTCCGCATCATGTTGATCCCTGGCTGCTGCGTCTACCTCCGCGGACATCAGTGCCGCTAGAGCGTCAAACAAATCAGACAAGACTTGGGCTGGAGGCGGCGCCGAGCTTCCTGCCCCTGCTGGCGTGGCCGTCGCTGAACCGAAGAGCACTGCTGCGGTGGTAGATGAATGAGGCGCCGGCCGTGTGCCGTCCATGAAGACAACGACCTGGTTTGGCAGACCGGGGGAATCCGGAATATTCTTGCCCTCAGATCCTCCCTCAATCCGGCCGTCGTACAACTGGTAAAGCGATTCGGTTTCTCCAGAAGACTTGTCACCACTGCGGACTACGGTTTCTCCATCAGAGACCGGTTCCTCCTCGTACCTCGAACCATGGACGACACCTACGAAAACATGCCTTGCCTCAGGCTGAACCGTGAAGAGTTTGCATGCTGAGCCATCTCGATGATGTTGGTGCAGGTGTCCGGCTCGGGGGCCGGTTCGCCAATCTTGCCGATGAAGACGTGAATCCCACCAAAGGGGACCCGGTACCCGTATTCGATTGAATCAGCCTCGGGACCCCATCCTGCATTGTCGATATAGAGCTTGCCGTGGCGACTCTTTGTCATCCGGCCCACAGCGTATCCCTTCAGTCCATCGAAGCTGCCCTTCAAGAACTCGAAACCATCGTGCGATAGCCCCACGATGGGCACCAACTGTCGTGGAATTGTCACGGCAGATGTCCTCATGAAAGGACTTAGTCGTGGAGCCATCGCTACGGGTTAGCTTGAAGGGGTTAAACCGGACAAGGGGACATGAGAGTTTTATACTAGTTCGGCCCCTTCGATGAAGGTAAAAGCCTATGTCTAGTTGTGATTGGTATTGCTGGGGTTTCGAAGACCAGGGAGCGAATCCGCTTTGTATGGCTTCGAGTTGTTGTTTTTCCGTCCCTGAACCTCCGCCGGGTCACCCCTTTATATACTTAGGAGGACCCCGGCCAGTCTACAGAGTCCCGAGGCTGGCTCATACAAGTGTCCGCCTCTGTCTCTTCTTTCTTATCTTACAATGCAAGTTTATACAATCATGGCGGTTTATTATCATGGGCCCTAAACCGCCCACGGGCTCTGGGCCTCTAAGCTTCATCCATAAAGCGCCATCTTTTGGGTTTCCTTGGGCTTCAGTATAACTGAAGGTGAACCGGCCCCTCCTGGGCGGTTTACCCTCAGTGGTTATATCCTCAACAAGAGGTATCATACCTCTCAACACGGGCATGAGCCTGAAATCCCAATTTCAGCTCTTGGAACATCTCATCTGTTCTATGGCGTTCAAAACGTCATTGGAATCCCGATTCTAAGCCATAAAGTATGGTGTACTAAACTATCAAGTAGTCATCAGGACGTATCTGTCAGATGTTCATAACATCCACAGACGACGCTGGAGGGGTTGGCACACCGAGCGGTGCATCAAAGACATAAGTCTTCTATGTAGCAGTGAGGACACTCCTTAGGCAACGGACCTAGTCCGCATTATTGCTTACAATATCTTTCAACTTAATCTTTCTCTAGGAACGTATTGAAACAGGGAGCTACAACGCGAGCTATTGATCTACAACCCTTTTTGCAAAGAAAACTTAGACTATTGTTCATGATAAATAAGTTCATCTAATCAAATTATATAATGAACTCCCACTCAGATAGACATCCCTCTAGTCATCTAAGTGATACATGATCTGAGTCAACTAGGCCGTGTCCGATCATCACGTGAGACGGACTAGTCATCATCGGTGAACATCCTCATGTTGATCATATCTTCTATACGACTCATGTTCGACCTTTCGGTCTTCCGTGTTCCGAGGCCATGTCTGTACATGCTAGGCTCGTCAAGTCAACCTAAGTGTATTGCGTGTGTAAATATGGCTTACACCCGTTGTATTCGAATGTTAGAATCTATCACACCCGATCATCACGTGGTGCTTCGAAACAACGAACCTTCGAAACGGTGCACAGTTAGGGGGAACACTTTCTTGAAATTATTGCGAGGGATCATCTTATTTAAGCTACCGTCGTTCGAAGCAAATAAGATGTAAAACATGATAAACATCACATGCAATCAAATAGTGACATGGTATGGCCAATATCATTCTTGCTCCTTTTGATCTCCATCTTTGGGGCGCCATGACCATCATCGTCACCGGCATGACACCATGATCTCCATCATCGTGTCTTCGTGAAGTTGTCTCGCCAACTATTACTTCTACTACTACGGCTAACGGTTAGCAATAAAGTAAAGTAATTACATGACCTTTATGTTGACACGCAGGTCATAAATAAATTAAGACAACCCCTATGGCTCCTGCCGGTTGTCATACTCATCGACATGCAAGTCGTGATTCCTATTACAAGAACATGATCGATCTCATACATCACATATACCATTCATCACATCCTTTTGGCCATATCACATCACACGACATATGCTGCAAAAACAAGTAATACGTCCTATAATTGTTGTTGCAAATTTTACGTGGCTGCTATAGGTTTCTTAGCGAGAACGTTTCTTACCTACGCCAAAACCACAACGTGATATGCCAATTTCTATTTACCCTTCATAAGGACCCTTTTCATCGAATCCGATCCGAGTAAAGTGGGAGAGATAGACACTCGCTAGCCACCTTATGCAACTAGTGCATGTCAGTCGGTGGAACCTGTCTCACGTAAGAGTACGTGTAAGGTCGGTCCGGGCCGCTTCATCCCACGATGCCGCCGAATCAAGATTAGACTAGCAACGGCAAGTAAATTGACAGAATCGACGCCCACAACTACTTGTGTTCTACTCGTGCATAGAAACTACGCATAGACCTAGCTCATGATGCCACTGTTGGGGATCGTAGCAGAAATTTAAAATTTTCTACGCATCACCAAGATCAATCTATGGAGTAATCTAGCAACGAGGGGAAAGGGAGTGCATCTACATACCCTTGTAGATCGCTAAGCGGAAGCGTTGCAAGAACGCGGATGAGGTAGTCGTACTCGTGGCGATTCAGATCGCGGTCGATTCCGATCTAAGCGCCGAACAACGGCGCCTCCGCGTTCAACACACGTGCATCCCGGTGAAGTCTCCCATGCCTTGATCCAGCCAGGAGAGAGGGAGAGGTTGGGGAAGACTCCGTCCAGCAGCAGCAAGACGGCGTGGTGGTGGTGGAGGAGCGCGGTACCCCTGCAGGGCTTCGCCAAGCACTACGAGAGACGAGGAGGGAGAGAGGTAGGGCTTCGCCTTGGGAGAGAGAGACTCACGTGTTGGGCAGTCCCAAAACTTCCACTATATATAGGTGGAGGGGAGGGGCTGCGCCCCCACCTAGGGTTCCCTCCTAGATCCCATCTGGTTGGCGGCCAAGGGGGAGAGAGAGGGGGGCGCACCTAGGGTGGGCCTTAGGGCCCATCTGCCCCTAGGGTTTGCCGCCTCTCCTCTTGAGGGCGCCTTGGGCCTTGGTGGGAGGCGCCCCAGCCCACCTAGGGGCTGTTCCCTTCCCACTCTTGGCCCATGAAAGCCTCCGGGGCTGGTGGCACCTCCCAGTGGACCCCCGGAACCCTTCCGGTGGTCCCGGTAAATTACCGGTGATGATGCCCGGAACACTTCCGGTGGCCAAATCCACACTTCCTATATATCAATCTTTACCTACGGACCATTCCGTAACTCCTCGTGACGTCCGGGATCTCATCCGGGACTCTAAACAACATTCAGTAACCGCATACATACTTTCCCTATAACCCTAGCGTCATTGAACCTTAAGTGTGTAGACCCTACGGGTTCGGGAATCATGCAGGCATGACCGAGACATCTCTCTGGTCAATAACCAACAGCGGGATCTGGATACCCATATTGGCTCCCACATGTTCCATGATAATCTCATCGAATGAACCACGATGTCAAGGATTTAATCAATCCCGTATACAATTCCCTTTGTCTACTGGTATGATACTTTCCCGAGATTCGATCGACGGTATCCCGATACCTTGTTCAATCCCGTTACCGACAAGTCTCTTTACTCATTCCGTAACACATCATCCCGTGATCAACTCCTTGGTCACATTGTGCACTTTATGATGATGTCCTACCGAGTGGGCCCAGAGATACCTCTCCGTTACACGGAATGACAAATCCCAGTCTCGATTCGTGCCAAGCCAACAGACACTTTTGGAGATACCTGTAGGGCACCTTTATAACCACACAGTTACGTTGTGACGTTTGGTACACCCAAAGCATTCCTACGGTATCCGGGAGTTGCACAATCTCATGGTCTAAGGAAATGATACTTGACATTAGAAAAGCTTTAGCAGACGAACTATACGATCTTGTGCTAGGCTTAGGATTGGGTCTTGTCCATCACATCATTCTCCCAATGATGTGATCCCACTATCAACGACATCTAATGTCCATGGTCAGGAAACCGTAACCATCTATTGATCAACGAACTAGTCAACTAGAGGCTCACTAGGGAAATGGCGTTGTCTATGTATCCACACATGTATCTGAGTTTCCTATCAATACAATTATAGCATGGATAATAAATGATTATCATGAACAAGGAAATATAATAATAACCAATTTATTATTGCCTCTAGGGCATATTTCCAACAGTCTCCCACTTGCACTAGAGTCAATAATCTAGTTCACATCGCTATGTGATTAACACTCATAGGTCACATCGCCATGTGACTAACACCCAAGAGTTTACTAGAGTCAATAATCCAGTTCACATCATTATGTAATTAACACTCAATGAGTTATGGGTTTGATCATGTTATGCTTGTGAGAGAGGTTATAGTCAATGGGTATGCAACAATCAGATCCGCATGTACTTCGCAAAACTCTATGTCATATCGTAAATGCTGCTACCACGTTCCTATCAAATCCGATTGGGCACCGATCATGGAGTTTACCTGCGCGGATATTTTTCAGCACTCGCCCTTTGGCGACATACTGAACTCATTAAGGTCTCTCTCCTTGTCAGGAGGATCCTCGCCGAACTATGTCCGGCAGGACTGGGATGCGGACGACAAAGAAATTCGCGGCCCACCCACCACCCACTTAGTAGCCACTGTCGATGACTTAACTGACATGCTCGACTTCGACTCTGAAGACATCGACGGTATGGACGACGATGTGGGAGACGAAGAGGAACCACTGCCCACAGGGCACTCGACAGCCACCTCATCATACGATATATACATGGTGGATACACCCAAAGAAGGCAATGGCGACGAGATAGCGGAGGATGACCCCTCCAAGAAGCAACCCAAGCACCAACGTCAGCGGCGCTGCTCTAAGTCCCGCCAAAGCAAAAGTGGTGATACCGGCACAGGAGATAATAACACTTCGGATAGTGCCAAAGACAACAACAATCCCCTCCAGCAAGATTGCAGGAGGATGGAGGAGCCAGCCCTCCTAAGAGAGCGGCAGATGGAGAGGCGGAGGATGATAATTACATGCCCCCTCCGAAGACGAGGCAAGCCTCGGCGACGACGAATTCGCTGTGCCAGAGGATCCCGTCGAACAAGAGCACTTCAAACGCCGGCTTATAGCCACGACAAATAGCCTTAAGAAAAAGCAGCAGCAGCTTCAAGCTGATCAGGATCTGCTAGCTGACAGATGGACTGAAGTCCTCGTGGCCGAGGAATATAAACTCAAGCGCCCCTACAAGAGTTACCCAAAGTGCAGGTTGCTACCCCGACTAGAGGAAGAAGCATATGACGCGGCTGATCGGCCACCTCGTGGCCGCGATAGAGAGGCATTCCAGCCAAAAACTCAGCCTGCACCCTGACGCCATTCAAATAAAAAGGCATGGGGAGATACGCCAGACCTGTGAGACATATTGGAGGACAAAGCAAAGCATGCAAGATCGATCTATGGAGCACGAGGGCGCGCCACGATGCGAGACGATAAATGTCACGCCGGATACAGTAAAAGTAAATCCGGCCAGGCCGAACACAGCGGGCAAGACACATTCGAGCTGCGTCGTGATATAGCCCAATACAGAGGCGCCGCACACCACTTATGCTTCACAGACGAAGTAATGGATCATCAAATCCCATAAGATTTCAAACCCGTAAATATTGAATCAGACGACGACACAACAGATCATGTAGTATGGATCGAGGATTTCCTCCTCCACATCCACATGGCCCGCGGTGATGACTTACACGCCATCAAATACCTCCCACTAAAACTCAAGGGACCAGCGCGGCATTGGCTTAACAGCTTGCCAACAGAGTCCATTAGCTGTTGGGAAGATCTGGAAGCCGCATTCCTCGACAACTTTTAGGGCACTTATGTGCGGCCACCAGATGCCGATGAATTGAGCCACATAATTCAGTAGCCAGAAGAATCGGCCAGGCAATTCTAGACTCGGTTCCTAACAAAGAAAAATCAAATTGTCGACTGTCTGGATGCAGAGGCCCTGGCGGCTTTCAAACACAATATCCGCGACGAATGGCTAGCCCGACACCTTGGTCAGGAAAAGCCGAAATCTATGGCAGCCCTCACGACACTCATGACCCGCTTTTGTGCGGGTAGCTGGCTCGTAGTAATAACATATCGAAGAACCATGGTACCTCGGATACCAGGGACGGCAATAGCAGGTCACGTCGCAACAAACATAAGCGCCACATTAACAACGATAATATCGAGGATACGACAGTCAATGCTGGATTCAAAGGCTCTAAACTCGGTCAGCGGAAAAAGCCATTTAAACAAAGTACGTCGGGCCTGTCCAGCTTGGACCGTATACTCGATCACTCATGTCAAATACATGGCACCCCAGACAAGCCAGCTAATCACACCAACAGGGATTGCTGGGTGTTCAAGCAGGCCGGCAAGTTAATTGCCGAAAACAAGGACAAGGGGCCGCATAGCGATGATGTGGAGGAGCCCCAGCAGCCGCACACCGGAGGATAGAAGAGGTTTCCCCCACAAGTGCGGACGGTGAACATGATATACGCAACCCACATCCCCAAGAGGGAGCGGAAGCGTGCGCTTAGGGACGTATATGCGTTGGAGCCAGTCGCCCCAAAGTTAAACCCATGGTCCTCCTATCCGATCACTTTCGATCGCAGGGACCATCCCACTAGTATCCGTCATGGCGGATTCACCGCACTGGTTCTGGACCCAATCATTGACGGATTTCACCTCACTCGAGTCCTTATGGATGGCGGCAGCAGCCTAAACCTGCTTTATCAGGACACAGTGCGCAAAATGGGTATAGACCCCTCAAGGATCAAACCCACAAAAACGACCTTTAAAGGCGTCAGGCCCATTGCACAGGCTCAACTACACTGGAAGTGGTTTTCGGATCCCCGGATAACTTCCGAAGCGAAGAGTTAATCTTCGATATAGTCTCGTTCCGCGGTGGTTATCATGCACTGCTCGGGCGAACCGCATTTGCGAGATTCAATGCGGTACCGCATTACGCATACCTCAAGCTCAAGATGCCAGGACCTCGCGGGGTTATTACAGTCAATGGAAACACCGAGCGCTCTCTCCGAACGGAGGAGGACACCGCGGCCCTCGCAGCAGAAGCATAAAGCAGCCTCTCAAGGCAATCCACCGGTTCGGCGTTTCAAGACCCGGACACCTTCAAGAACGCTCGGAGCAATCGGCAACTAGACTGCCTGGCGCGATCTGAGCTCGTGTAGCAATGCGGACCCCACCCCAGTCCTAGCCAAACGGTGAAACTCATGCCAGGCGTACATAATTACGCATTAAAAATACCATGGGCACAAGTGGGGAGGGGGGCACAACTGCGGCACACCCCAAGACGCGGCTTAAACCGCACTAGGGGCTTCCCGTTTGGTTATTTTTCTCTTTTTCAGGACCTTAATCTTTGGAAACCCTGTCTGGCAGCACTATTGCCGAACACATGATGCAGCAACCAAGGAGGCAGAAAACTACGTCACACCACGGAATTCCCAGGTGGATTACAATAATGAGCGAAATATTTGATTTAATACTATTCCTCAGCTTGCCCTTGGAAGGGATATAGTCCTACTCTTTGCTTATCGCATTATCTGTATCATTCTGCTTTAACGCACCTTTTTGAATAAACAATGCATAACATCACAACTATTATTGCATTCTTGTTATATATATATGTGTTCATTAATGACGCCTTGCAAACCGTACACTTTGGAACGGCCAATACACCAGGGGCTTACGTACCCCACAATATGGTGTGAAAAGTCCGAACACTTTCACAAGTGCGGCACCCGAACTTATAGCATTATATGCATCAGCTCCGAATCATGTCTTTGGTCAAATGTTGGGTTTGCCCGGCTCCTATGTTTTGGTACCTTACGTTCCACTCTATCGGCTAAGGTAGCGCTAGGAGAACTACTGCGATTGTGCCCCAGTTCTGCTGGGCTTAGCACCTCAGTGGAGAAAGCTAAAATTGACTGTCATGATAAGGCGAGAGACTGGTTGCTGTTCAGCGAGGTTTTCGAGTCCCTAAAGACTTATGCCGCTTAGAGCGAGGGGCCGGCCCTGTCTGGCTTAAAGGCGTGTATCGCGCCCCAAATTCGGCCTTCTGAATACCAGGGGCTTTGCTGAAATTTAAAATTATAGAATTCTATGGCTAAGTGAGAGTGATAAAGCATTATTAGTCCGGTTGCCTTGTTCGTTGTGCTGAGCACCTCCCTCGAAGGACCCAAACATGGGAACAAGAGTGCTCAGGTTTATCCCGAACACCCCAGCACTCGTGGCATGGGGGTAGAAGCCGAGGACTAGCCATCTCTCAGATTGGATAAACAGCCAAACAGAAGGTAATATTTTAAATTCACACAATCGTTGCATAGCGCATATGGAACAAGTTTTCATCATAAAGGATCACATGAGAAAGTTTACTCAAATATTACATCCTTTGAACATTCGTCCACCACAAGACGGGCACCCTTCAGAACACCCTCATAATAAATTTCGGGGGTGCAATGCTCTTTGCCCTGCGGTGGCCCTTCCTTGATCAGCTTCACGGCATCTAGCTTGGCCCATTGCACCTTCACACGGGCGAAAGCCCGACGTGCACCTTCGATGCAGACAGACCGCTTGACGACCTCCAGCCGTGGGTAGGCATCCACAAGCCGCCTCACCAGGCCAAAGTAGCTGTTCGGAAGGGCATCGCCAGGCCATAGCTGGACTATAAGGCCCTTCATGGCATGTTCGGCTGCCTTGTGCAGCTCGACCAGCTGCTTTAGTTGGTCGCTCAGAGGCATCGGGTGTTCGGTCCCAGTATACTGAGACCAAAATAGCTTCTCCATTGAGCTTCCCTCCTCGGCCTGGTAAAACTGTGTGGCATCCGACACGCTGCGGGGCAAATCTGCGAATGCTCCTGGAGAGCTCCGAATTCGGGTAAGTAATCGGCAATTTACTTTTACATGCTTGCTCTGCATATAGAATGCCTTACCCGCCGCTATCTTCTTCATTGCGTCGATCTCCTGGAGGGCCTTTTGGGCTTCGGCCTTGGCACTTTTTGCGCTCTCGAGGGCCGCGGCAAGCTTAGACTCTCGCGTCTTCGAGTCAAGCTCCAACGCCTCGTGCTTCGTCACGAGAGCTTGGAGCTCTTGCTGCACCTCGCCCACCCGAGCCTCTAGCTTTTCTTGCTCGGTGCACTCCTTGGCCGCTTTATCTTCGGCCTCGGACAGCGCTTGCTTTAGGGTCACCACTTCGGTCGTGGCCCCTGGCAAATTCATGATGATCCTGTCATTTTGCAATCGCACTCTTTTTATACATATCCACGGACTAGGTATTACTTACCTTTGTTCTCCTCGAGCCGCCTCTTGGCAAGGCCGAGCTCGTCCTGGGACCCTTTAAGGTCCTGCTTCAGTATGGCGACCTCCGCAGTTAGTGCGGCGGACGCCAGCAGTGAAGCCTGCATACGCATATTGACATACTCATATTAGACTCCTGCGATATTGTTTGATCCTCTGTTCGGCTTTTCTTTGTGACCACCGAACAAAGCATCAGGGGCTACTGTCTATGCGGTAATATTTTCCTATATTTTAAACACTTACCTCAAAGCCTGTTAGAAGGCTGGCACAGGCTTCAGTCAATCCGCTTTTGGCGGACTGAACCTTCTGGATCACCGCACTCATGATAGTGCGGTGCTCCTCGTCGATGGAAGCGCTGCGAAGCGCTTCCAGCAGATTGTCCGGCGCCTCTATATGGACAGAGTCACCGGTACAGGCGTCTCGCCCCTCTTAGAAGGAGGCCGCCTTCCCGAGTCCGGAACCACTGGAGGTTCCCGCGCGGTATTCGGCTGAGGGCCGAACTCGAAGCTCTCAGGGGCCTTGCCCCATAGGCTCCCGGAGTCTGGGAGGCCGCCTGGAGGCGCCTCCGGGACTGCCTCCCCTCGACCCGGTGCGTCGTGAGATAGCACCTCGGCGTCATCCGCGGGATGAGGGGAGGTGGTCGTTGGGGCTGGATTGCTATCCATATCCGACGAGCCCAGGGAGCCATCCGATGATACATTGATATGGGCTCGGGGCGGCCTGCATAATCATATTTCGGCATTAGGTAAAGTAGTGTGGCAAAGGAATACTATGAGTTACTCTGGTATCCAAATACTTACAACTTCCCTAGGGGCTTGGCCCTGGGAAGCCACTCGTCTTCGCCTTCGGCGGTGGTGGTGGAACTGTCCGGAAGGAGAGTCCTTCCCTTATTGGACCCGTTGGCACCCCTAGTTGGGGTGGCCTTCCTTTTCTTGTCTCCCCCGAATGGAGGGGGAGCGTCTTCTTCTTCCTCCTCGTTTTCGTGGGAGGAATATGCCGAGGAATCCTCGGACGATGAGTCCAATATCACCTGGCGCCGGGAACTATTTCAGGTTCCCTTGGCCATCTTGGTCTTCTCCGGAACATTGTAAGGAGCCAGAGTCAGCATCTCCGTCAGGAGAGCGTCCGCAGTGTCTTCGGGCAGAGGGGCCGGACAGTTAATCTGCCCCGACGTCTCCACCCAGTCCTATCAAAGGCATGGAGCTTAGACCCCGCGCATGATTAAGCTAGAAGAAATAAAATATCCTACTGGATGTATAGAACTCACCGAACGCGCTAGGCGCTTTGCGCTTAGCCTGCGGTCCTCGGCGAGAGAGGGAGGGACCTCGGCGCCCTTGAACAGCACCCTCCAGACGTCCTTGTGCATCGTATCGAAGAGCTCGCTCAAAGTCTGGTGCTGGGCCGGGTCGAACTCCCACAAGTTAAAATCCCATTGTTGACACGGGAGGATCCGGCGGATGAGCATGACCTGGACTATGTTGACAAGCTTGAGCTTCTTGCTTGCCATGCTCTGGATACATTTCTAGAGTCCATCCAGCTCCACCGATGAACCCCACGACAAGCCCTTCTCTTTCCAGGAAGTGAGCCGTGTAGGGAATCCGGATCAAAACTCGGGGGTAGCCACCCATTTGGCATCGCGCGGCTCGGTGATGTCGAACCACACCGATTGCCACCCCTTTATGGTCTCCACGAAGGAGCCTTCAATCCATATAATGTTGGGCATCTTGCCCACCATGGCTCCGCCGCATTCTGCTTGTTGGCCGCCCACTACCTTCGGCTTGATATTGAAGGTCTTTAACCACAGGCTGAAGTGGGGCTGGATGTGGAGGAAAACCTCACACACGACGATAGACGCCGAAATGTTGAGGATGAAGTTCGGGGCCAGATCATGGAAGTCCAGCCCATAGTAGAACATGAGACCACAGACGAATGGATGTAGGGGAAACCCCAGTCCGCGGAGGAAGTGGTGGAGAAAAACTACCCTCTCGTGAGGTTCAGGGTTAGGAACGATCTGCCCCGCGATGGGCAGCCGATGTGCGATATTCGCGGCCAAGTATCCGGCTCCACGCAGCTTGTTCATGTGTCCCTCCGTAACGGAGGAAGCCATCCATTTGCCTCCCGCTCCGGACATGATTAAAGAAGGTTGAGGGGAAGGATGTAGGCTTGGGCGTTGGAGCTCGAGCGCGCAAGAGTGGATGAGAAAGGAGGAAGAAGGCGTGGGTAGAAAAAGGTTAAGCCTTGTCCCTTTATAAGGGCAGCCAAAACTTTGTGCCCCCACTAGCCTGGTAAAACTCGCTTATCCCCCAAGAGCCGTAATCGATGGCGCGGTTGGGTTACCCACACCCGTATTGATGAGAATCCTTTGATAAGGGGACACGATCTCCGCTTTGACAAGACGTGTCAAAAAACTGCCTCGCGTTATGTGCGGGGCTAGTTAAAGGAAACGGTTCGAATAATCACCGGGCCGTGACGTAATGTCGTGTTGCCAAAATAAGTCAGCAAATTGGATTTGTGGAAATATTATTCTCTCTCTACGGTGGTATGTGGAACTTATTTTGCAGGGTCGGACACTATCCTTATATTCAAGTTCTTTCGTGGTATATTCGGAGGAGGAACCCGCCTTGAAATGCCGAAGACAATACTGCGCGTCGGACTCATCGTCATCGAAAGCCTGGTTCAGGGGATACTATGGGAGTCCTAGATTAGGGGGTCTCCGGACAGCCGGACTATCTCCATTGGCCGGATTGTTAGACTATGAAGATACAAGATTGAAGACTTCGTCTCGTGTCCGGATGGGACTCTACTTGGCGTGGAAGGCAAGCTAGGCAATACGGATATGTGTATCTCCTCCTTTGTAACCGACCTTGTGTAACCCTAACCTCTCCGGTGTCTATATAAACAAGAGGATTTTAGTCCGTAGGACAACAGACAATCATACCATAGGCTAGCTTCTAGGGTTTAGCCTCTCCGGTCTCGTGGTAGATCTACTCTTGTACTACCCATATCATCAATATTAATCAAGCAGGACATAGGGTTTTACCTCCATCAAGAGGGCCCAAACCTGGGTAAAACATTGTGTCCCCAGCCTCCTGTTACCATCCGCCTTAGACGAACAGTTCGGGACCCCCTACCCAAGATCCGCCGGTTTTGACACCGACAACGGGAAAGCTCCCAACAAGCAAAAGAAGAACGAGAAATCTTTTTGGGTTTTCTTTTAATTATTACTACTACAGGCATGGAAAGTAAACTAACTAAAATATGCAACTAATTTTTTTTGTTTTTTCTTAAGGTTTATTAAACACATAAGAAGAAAGCATAAAAAGGAAAATAAACTAGCATGGATAATACAGCAAAAAAGTATGAGCACCGACAACTAGCATGAGTGTATGAACATGAATGTAATGTCAGTGAGAAATATGTACTCCCCAAGCTTAGGCTTTTCGCCTAAGTTGGTCTATGGCCACGGCTGGCTTGGCGGATATCCATAGTAATAGTTGGGGTCATATTGAGAAGAATCCTCCTGGTGCCACTGATTGGCGATCTCTTCGGGATTCCACTGATAAACAGACTGCCGGTGAGGATCAAATTGTGGTTCAGGCTCTGGCTCTGTAGCTGGTGTGGGGTTTCGGTAGGCATGAATGGCCTCCAGTGGAACAAGGTACTTCCCAGCAGATAAGTCAAACAAAGAAGGAGCAGGCAAAGTAATAGTCTCAGGGTGATTTTTATGAAATATCATCTTGTACTTAAACATCTTTTCCTTATTCTTAACGATAAAATCATGTGCTACCATACTCTTATAGTCTAGAAAAACAGGAGGCAGCAACTTCTCTTCCTTCTCATAATGCCTAATAGGTATGCTAAAGTGTGCAGCGAGGCGCGAGGCGAAGATGCCTCCAAGGACGGGGCCTTTAGTACAGTTAAGATTTAACCGCTTTGCAACAATAGCGCCCATACTAAATGTGTCATCATCGAACAATGCATGGTACAACATAACAATATCAAGGGCACTAAGGTTGCCACAATTTTCGCGACCAATTAAGCATCTACTAGCAAATATTAATAAGTAACGTAAAATAGGAAAATGTATGCTAGTAATTATTGCATCGGAAACCTTCCTCGTTTCCCCTACAACAATTGTATTAATAAACCCTTCCACATTGTCACGATGCGGTTCCTCTACACTGCCCTCAAAAGGGATCAAACAAGCCCGACAAAAATCATAAAGTGACATCTCCTTATGCTCATCATATAAATAAAATTCCACCGAAGGTGGTGAGCTCCTAGCATGGAAATGAAATTTTTGCACAAAGATATTGGTGAGTAAGAGATAATGTTCGCGTTGGTCATGGAGGAAGGTGGTGAGGCCTGCATTCTTAGCCAATTCACAGAAATCATCATAAATCCCGGCTGCTCTCAAGAAATCATCACAAGGCCATTCACACAGCTGAACCTCCGCGGTGCGAGGGAGATTATACTTGGGCTTCTTGTTCTCTTCACTTTGTTTATCCTTCGAGCTTCGGCTCGATGAGCCCCTAAAAATCTCTTCATCTTTTTTCTGAAAATTTCTGAATTTATTACTAACTTCAAAATAAAACTGAACCAAACTCAACAATATTGATAGCAACTACTCCCACAAGTGCCTAGAGGCAATATCAATCACACCCGATCATCACGTGGTGTCTGGGCACGACGAACTTTGGCAACGGTGCATACTCAGGGAGCACACTTTTATCTTGAAATTTAGTGAGAGATCATCTTATAATGCTACCGTCAATCAAAGCAAGATAAGATGCATAAAAGATAAACATCACATGCAATCAATATAAGTGATATGATATGGCCATCATCATCTTGTACTTGTGATCTCCATCTCCGAAGTACCGTCATGATCACCATCGTCACCGGCGCGACACCTTGATCTCCATCGTAGCATCGTTGTCGTCTCACCAATCTTATGCTTCCACGACTATCGCTACCGCTTAGTGATAAAGTAAAGCATTACAGCGCGATTGCATTGCATACAATAAAGCGACAACCATATGGCTCCTGCCAGTTGCCGATAACTCGGTTACAAAACATGATCATCTCATACAATAAAATTTAGCATCATGTCTTGACCATATCACATCACAACATGCCCTGCAAAAACAAGCTAGACGTCCTCTACTTTGTTGTTACAAGTTTTACGTGGCTGCTACGGGTTTAGCAAGAACCGTTCTTACCTACACATCAAAACCACAACGATAGTGTGTCAAGCTGGTGTTGTTTTAACCTTCGCAAGGACCAGGCGTAGCCACACTCGATTCAACTAAAGTTGGAGAAACTGACACCCGCCAGCCACCTGTGTGCAAAGCACGTCGGTAGAACCAGTCTCGCGTAAGCGTACGCGTAATGTCGGTCCGGGCCATTTCATCCAACAATACCGCCGAACCAAAGTATGACATGCTGGTAAGCAGTATGACTTATATCGCCCACAACTCACTTGTGTTCTACTCGTGCATATAACATCAACGCATAAAACCTGGCTCGGATGCCACTGTTGGGGAACGTAGTAATTTCAAAAAAATTCCTACGCACACCAAGATCATGGTGATGCATAGCAACAAGAGGGGAGATGTCAGGACCCCGACTCGATGCCACATCGATCTAGCATGTAACACCTCATATCGCTTTGCGGCCTCACGCATGGTATCCCCACGGGTGTCGCCTTACCTTTGCCCGGGACCGTTTGCGCATTTTGGCACACGTATATGATGGTGTCGCTAGCATCCATATGATAAAGAGCCCGGGCTGACATGGCTAGTCGTAAACCCAAAGTGGCACTAACTTACAGGGACAGGCATTCATGACCCAGCATCGAACGTGTCGGTCATCAGCAAGTGAATCCGGGCTGTAGCACTGGGCTAACAGGACTCCGGTGAACCGGGCTGTAGCGGGCTAGCAGGACTCCGGTATTCATCGCGTGACATTTCCCCGAAGGGACAGACACAGGATCGAAGAAGGACACATGCCGGCCTGCCTAAGTGTTCCGGAGCAGTAGCAAGCTACCAGGGCTCAGTGGAAGCACTAGGAGACATTTCCCGGTAAGGGAGGCTACTAAGAATAAACAACTAGATAGTCAGATCCCACACATAGCAATACACATTACACGTACGCATAACATGCAAGTATGTGCTGTACAACAAGGCATCACAGCATAACTCAACAACTCATATAGATAAAGGCTCAGAAGAGCCGTCATAGCATATATTGCAAACAGGGGTCACAAGACCCATCATACAGAGCATACAAGCAACAAGCGGAAGCATTACATGTCTGGGTACAGACATCTACAAAAGAAAAAGGCTGAAGAGCCTGACTATCTACAACATCCGATCAAGATCGTAGCTGAGGTACTAGCTACTAGTCGAAGTCCATGGGAACACTAGTAAGACCGAAGTCTCCGCTGCAAAAACATAAATAAAGCAACATGAGTACAAAGGTACTCAGCAAGACTTACATCAGATCCTATCATACATGCACTTGTATCAAGAGGGTAACGTGGGGTTTAGTTGCAGCAAGCCAGCTTTGACTCTGTGGCTATCCTGTTCTACGACTACCAGAAACTCTTGAGGTGAAACAACGTACACGAGTCCACTAATCACCACACAATACACTACTATGGATTCATCCCCGTCTCCCTACGAGAAGGCCATCCATAGCACTCACACTTGTCTTGAGCATTTTAGAGTATCCACTTTAAGTTGTCTATGTACCATGTAAGCATCCAAGAAGTCCATAACCGCGGACCCGGCTATTCGAATAGATCATGTTAACCCTGCAGGGGTGTACTTCTTCACACACGCTCTCGCCACTTACCGCCATGTACACGTCATGTATCTCGGCAACCTTCAAGCGGAAGCCTGGCGAGGTGTCGGCCACGACCTGACTAACCACACAAGACTCTAGTCCAGGTTTATCGCCTATTCGGGTTTCATCCGCAAGGAGATCCGGCCGGGGTGTCGCTCACGGCCCCAAACGATGTGTACAGGGTTCCCGAGCCCACCATCCGGGTGCCACTCGGTACACCAGGCCACGTGTGCCTAGTCTGTCCCAAGCCCACCCTGCCGGGTGCCACTTGGTAGAAAAATAGCACTACCTACAAACACCAGAAACTAGTTGCGACTCCTGGACAGAGATCAAGTTGGTTAATAAGTCGAGAGGGCTTGGAGCGCCCGGAGCCCAATGTGTGGTAGTATCGAGTCATTGGACAACATACACAGAACTCAGGGCTTAAGGACGGTTCCAGTGAGACAACCCACCATGTACTCCTACATGGCCTCTCACCGCTACCTTTACCAAATCGTGTTCACACACTTCACTCTTAGCATCAGAACATATCGTAACACTCCAATTCATTCCCAATGAATCAGACCTGACACAACTCTAAGCAATAGCAGGCATAGCATGGTAGAAACACATCAGTGGCTTCAATCAACTCCTACACATGCTAGTGGGTTTCAACTATTTACTGTGGCAATGACAGGTCATGCAGAGGAATGGGTTCAACTACCGCAGCACAAAGTAGCAGATGAATCGTTGTTGTCCTAATGCAGTAACTGAGAGCAGGAGCGAGAGAGTAGGGTTTTATCGAGATGAACAAGGGGGTTTGCTTGCCTGGTAAAACAACAAGGGAGGCACTGCTTCACAGACAGGTACTCTGGAACGTCTCCGGAGCAGGACCTATCGAGAAGGAACGGTGCCGGCAATCAAAACACAATCATATGCAACAATATGATGCATGAACATGGCATGTAGATGTGATGCTGTTTGAGCTAATGCATCTAGTAAACATTTGGTTTGAAGTCCTTTTGAACCAAAGGTTCAATGCATTTCTAAATTAAGTCTCTTATATATGCCCTAATGTGTTTTCCCATATTCAGCATGTATAGGTTGGTTTATCATGCATGAAACTAGTACAGATGGAAAGATTGCATTTTTCTGATAATTTTTCATATATAAATTATTTCAATCTGAGCTACGGTTGAATTTCTATGAATTTTTGAAGTTTAAATCAATTTCTGGAATTTTCTGATTAAATTTAAATCCAGAAATTATATACTGCGCCAGCATGACGTCAGCACGACGTCAGCGGTCAACTGGGCTGGTCCGGTCAAACCTGACGTGTGGGACCCACACGTCAGTGACAGGGGGGTTAACAGGGGTTAATTAATTTAATTAAAAGGTTAGGGGG
>NC_041390.1:520883214-520884024 GCF_002162155.2 Triticum dicoccoides | reverse complement strand
GGCGTTTCGCCGCCGGCGAGGCCGAGCGCGGCGGAGGAAGTGCATTTGCACGTTACGGCCGCCAAACGGGAGGCGGAGAGCATCTACGAGCTCCTGGGAACGAGCCGCAGCTCTTGGTGGTGATGGTTGAGCTCGGGGTGGCCGGAGACGTCGCCGGCGATGACTTTGGCGGTCGCCGGAGTTCGGGCGCCGATGAAAACGGCGCCACCGTGTACGGGAGGATCAACGGGTAGCAACTACGCGTTCCGTAGGCTCCCACAAAGCCAACGGGCATATGCACGGGGCCGATTGGCCACCGGAGCCTCGTCGGCGACGAGTTCGTGCGGCGGTGTGCTTCGGGCATCATGGGAAGTGGTGCTACAACGAGCGCTAGGCCGTGGGGATAGGGGTAAACAACGGAGGAGCTCACTGGGAGGTCGAAGCGCAGCTCAGTGGGCCTGGGGACGACCTAGACGGCGCGAATCGAAGACGAGGTCACCGGCGGCCGAAGGTTGAAGAAGAGCTCGAAGTCGATGCTGCAGGGCTTCCGGCGGGGCGTGGTTCGGTGAGGGGGGTCGAGGACGACGTCGCGGAGCTCGTGGGCACAACCGAGGGGCGAGGGGGTGGCTGTGGCCGTGGTGGTTCTCGTCGGCGGCGGCGGCCGCGTTCGGTGGAAGTGAGGGGGAGCCAGAGGAGGGGAGGAGGGCGAGGGAGAGTGAGAGCGGTGCGGGGCAGCTGCGTGGCTTCGTCCGGGGCATCGAGGGCGAGAGAAGGAAGCAGGAGGTGGCCAGCAGGGGGGGAGGTGGCGCGCGCGCGTGCCGGCGAGCGTCG
>NC_041390.1:520873733-520882877 GCF_002162155.2 Triticum dicoccoides | reverse complement strand
GAGGGCGAGGGAGAGTGAGAGCGGTGCGGGGCAGCTGCGTGGCTTCGTCCGGGGCATCGAGGGCGAGAGAAGGAAGCAGGAGGTGGCCAACAGGGGGGGAGGTGGCGCGCGCGCGTGCCGGCGAGCGTCGGGCACACGCCGTTCCCCTGTCGGGGGGGAAGACGACAGAGGAGGGGGGGCCAGGCGGGCTGGGCCGCCTCCTGGCTGGGCCGGCCTGCTGCTGCTGGGCTGCGCAGGGGAGGGGAGGCCCAGGTAAGCCCCTCCTTCTTTTATTTTTGTTTTCTAATTTTTCTGACATTTGTTTTGATTTAATAAATATATTAAATCATTTAATTTCCTTATGCCAATTTTTGTAGGGGCTAATGGTATTATTCCAGAGCTCTTTTATAATTGGCATAATTTTTGGACCATATTTCATATATATAGAAATATATTTCCAATGCAAATATTTATCGAATTAATCCAAATGGCCAAAATAAATATCCATGAGCTCCTAAAAATATTGTTTTGATTTTTATCTCTGTCCAATATTTTTAGAGGGCATCATGAGCATTTTCTTGGACCCTTTTGGAGAAATTTTTATTTGGGTCATTTTCAAAAAATGATTCTGAGGGTTTCCACCAATCCTCATTTCAAATTAAATGAAATTTAAATATGATGCACAAATGGCTAGCTAGCCTAGGTCATACCAGACTAGGGATGTGACAACTCGCCCCCACTTGAAAGAATCTCGTCCCGAGATTCAGGGGTCGACGGAAAGAAAGCGGGGTACTCCAGTCGAAGACGATCTTCTCGCTCCCAAGTAGCTTCTCTCTCGGAATGATGAGACCACTGAACTTTGAGAAACTTGACGTTCTGACGTCGAGTGACACGCTCTGCTTGATCAAGAATGCGAACCGGGTACTCTCGGTATGTGAGGTTATCTTGGAGATCAAGCGTTTCGTGGTCCACTTCGCGGATGGGATCCGAGAAGCAACGCCTGAGTTGAGAGACGTGGAAGACATCATGAACTCGAGAAAGATGTGGAGGTAGTTCCAACTGGTAGGCAACCTCTCCTCGTTTAGCGAGAATACGAAAAGGACCAATGTAACGAGGAGCCAACTTGCCCTTGATACCGAAACGATGGGTACCCTTCAAAGGAGTAACCCGAAGTTAAGCTTGGTCGCCAATTTCATAAGTCATATCCTTATGATGACGATCGTACTGACTTTTCTGACGAGACTGGGCTATTTTCAAATTCTCACGAATGAGGCTAACTTGCTCTTCTGCCTCCTGGATCATATCCGGTCCAAAGAATTGTCTTTCACCGGTTTCTGACCAGTTCAAAGGTGTTCGACATCTTCGTCCATAGAGAACCTCAAAAGGAGCTTTCTTGAGGCTGGATTGATAGCTATTGTTATAAGCAAACTCGGCAAAAGGAAGACATTTCTCCCAATCCATACCGAATGAGATAACGCAAGCTCTGAGCATGTCTTCGAGAATTTGATTGACCCGTTCCACCTGACCACTTGATTGAGGGTGGAAAGCGGTACTGAAAGAAAGATGGGTTCCCATGGCAGTTTGGAAGCTCTCCCAGAAGTGAGAAGTGAAAAGACTGCCACGGTCTGAATTGATCTCTAGTGGAACACCATGGAGTGACACTATTCGAGAAATATATAAGTTAGCAAGCTGACTAGCAGTGATACTCTCTCGAACAGGGAGGAAGTGAGCCACTTTGGAAAGACGATCAATGACTACGAAGATAGCATTATTCCCTCTCTTGGTCCTGGGAAAGCCGGTGATGAAGTCCATACCAACTTTATCCCATTTCCATTCAGGAATAGCTAAGGGCTGAAGGGTGCCAGCAGGCCTTTGATGCTCTGCCTTAACGCGACGACAAATGTCACATTTAGCAATGAACTCAGCGATTTCTCTCTTCATCCTAGTCCACCAGAACCTCTGGCGTAGGTCCTGATACATCTTAGTACTACCGGGACGAATCGTGAGAGGAGATTCATGCGCCTCCTTAAGGATCAATTGTCGCAGATGTTGATTCTTGGGAACCACCAAGCGATTCTCAAAGAAAACAACTCCACGATCATCCATAGAGAAACATCCACCAACTCCCTTCTTAATGTTTCTCTTGATCCGAGAAATTCCTGTGTCTTGCTTTTGAGCAGCGATAATCCGATCTTCAAGATCAGGTTTCGCCACCAGGGTAGAAAGGAATCCGCGAGGAGCTATGTGAAGGTTAAGCTTATAGAATTCCTCATGGAGAAGTGGTTGGCCTTGCTGCAACATGAGATTGTTGCAATAGGATTTACGGCTTAGCGCATCAGCCATGACATTGGCTTTGCCTGGGGTGTAGGTAATCCCTAGATCATAATCTGTGATCAACTCCAACCAACGTCTTTGCCTAAGGTTCAAATCTGGTTGGGTGAAGATATACTTGAGACTCTGGTGATCGGTGTAGATCTCGCAACATTTACCAAGGAGGTAATGTCGCCAGGTCTTGAGTGCATAGACTACGGCTGCAAGCTCTAGATCATGTGTAGGATAATTCTCCTCATGTGGATGCAACTGTCGAGATGCATAGGCAATCACATGACGATCCTGCATAAGAATGCAACCTAGTCCCTGTCGTGAGGCGTCGCAGTAGATAATAAAGTCTTTAGTGAAATCCGGTGGCACAAGTATGGGAGCAGAAGTCAGGCGTCTTTTCAGTTCCTGAAAACTGTACTCACACTGTGGGGACCACTCGAACTTTTTATCTTTCTTGAGAAGTTCCGTGAGAGGTTTGGCTACTTTGGAGAAGTTTTCAACAAAGCGGCGACAATAGCTGGCTAGGCCAAGGAAGCTTCTAACTTGTTTGACTGTTTCAGGTGGAGTCCAATCGAGAACGGCTTGAACTCTCTCGGGATTGACAGCAATGCCCTTACCAGAGATTACGTGGCCTAGGTAGGTCACTTCTGGCAACCAAAATTCACACTTGGAGAACTTGGCATAAAGGCGGTGCTCTTTGAGTTTTTCTAACACAAGTCTAAGATGTTCGGCATGCTCTTCCTCGTTCTTCGAGTAAATAAGAATATCATCGAGGTAAACCACGACGAACTTATCTAAGTACTACATGAAGATCGAGTTCATCAAGCGGGAGAATGTGGCTGGGGCGTTGGTTAGGCCAAAGGACATGACGGTGTACTCGTACTGGCCATAACGAGTGACAAAAGCTGTCTTGGGAATGTCCCCATTTCTGATTTTGATTTGGTGGTATCCTAACCTTAAATCCATCTTGGAGAAGACTGAGGATCCAGCGAGCTGATCATACAGGTCGTTGATCCTGGGAAGCGGATACTTGTTCTTTATCGTGACCAAATTAACGGGACGATAATCAACGACCATCCGGTCCGTACCGTCTTTCTTCTTGACGAAAAGGACGGGGCAAGCCCAAGGAGAAGAACTAGGACGGATGAAACCCTTTTGCAAGGACTCATCGAGTTGTTTCTTAAGCTCGGCTAGTTCTAGGGGTGCCATCTTGTAAGGTCTCCGGGAGATTGGAGCTGTTCCTGGGATAAGATCTATGACAAACTCTACTTCTCTGTCAGGTGGAACACCTGGCAGTTCCTCTGGAAAGACATCCGGAAAGTCACGGACTACCGGGATATCTTCAAGGTCTGGAAGAGGGCTGGCATTAAGAGAATAGAGCTGACGCTTTGCAACTCTAGTGGAGACGGTGACTAACTTGCCAGATGGGTGTGTAAGCTGAACAGATCTTGTGTAGAAATCAATCTTGGCATGATGAGCTGTCATCCAGTCCATACCCAAGATGATGTTAATATCTGAAGACTTGAGGGCTACAAATGATGCAAGGAATACAAGTCTATCAACAAGGATTTCATTACCATGGCTGATTCTGGTGGTCTGCCATCTAGACCCTGGGGTTTGGATTTCAAGCGGAGTTGGCATATCGCAAAATGACATGTCGTGCAAACGAGCATAGCCTTCAGAAATGAAGGAGTGAGATGCTCCAGTATCGAATAGAACTGATGCTGGGTGACAATTGACAAGGAGTGTACCAAGAACGACATCCGGATCATCATGAGCGTCTTTAGCTGAGACGTGATGCACACATCCACGTTCAGTGGGGGCTGACTTAACACTGATCATCTTGCGTGATGGCTTAATACAGCCAACAGTCTTCTCGGGCTGGGGTGGAGCATAACTAGTCTGAGAGCAGTCACGTGCATAGTGTCCTGGCTTCCCGCATGTGAAGCAAGTCCCTGAGGTTGGACGGGGACCCGCACTAACAAGCGGTCTACCAGTAGGGCTGGGTGGAACATACGACTGAGCTGGAGGAGGCACCACATGAGATGACCTCGGTGTATAACCGGAAGGAAGAGCGGAGTTTGGAACCCAAATCCGGCGTTTCTGGGAACTAGAACCGGGGAAAAATCCCAAATCACGGGTGTGCTTACGAGACTCCTCGTAAGTGAGCTGAGCTGTCTCTGCATTAATGGCCTTGTTCACAAGGGCTTGGAATGTGTCACAATGGTGCAGGTGGAGATCACGATGCAACTTGGGGTTGAGACCCTTCCGGAACCTAGCCTGCTTCTTAGCATCCGTGGACACTTCTTCTGTGGCATAACGGGCGAGGTTCTCGAACTCTCTGCTATAAGCATCAACAGCCATCTTACTCTGGGTGAAACTACAGAACTCCTCTCTCTTGCGATCAAGGAGGGCTTGGGGAATGTGATGCTCGCGAAAAGCCTCAGTGAAATCCTTCCAGGTAGGAATCTGGCCAACTGGAAGCATAGCCTCATAGTGCTGCCACCAAAGACTAGCAGGACCTTCCAGGTGATATGTGGCATAAGTGACCTTGTCATCTTCAGCTACGCTCGCGGAACGCAGCTTATGGGTGATGCTACGGAGCCAATCATCTGCATCGAGTGGCTCGATGGAATGATGAAAGGTAGGTGGGTGCAAGCGAATGAAGTCATGAATGGTCACAGACTTGTTGGACTGATGTGCGGTGTTCTCCTTGATACGTGCCAACAAACGGTTAGACTCACGTTTGTTCCTCTCCATCTCTAGCATGAACTCTGCCAGCGAAGGCTGGTCAGGAGGATCCTCATCCCTACCATCTCCGTGGTTCTGGCTACGAGCAACGGAACTTCGCTTAGCCGATGACATCCTGAGAAACGAACCAAGGACGGAATCAGCATCAACTATGGACTGTAGAATGTAGGACAAGGAATTAGTATCACTCGAACTCTTAGGAAAAATCCGGCAGCATAACGGCAGTAAAATGCTCAGAATGAGACATCCTACTAAAAATGGGGTAGTACAACAACTCAACATCACCACTCAAGGTTTTGGGATAGTACTAAACAGACTACACCGGAAGTACTCAAAACTGGGGTATGACTCTGATCAACCAATCCTATGGAACTACGGAGTAGTAACACGTGATCCTGATAGACGGAAAAGAAGCCTATTTCCTTAACCCCGGAGGAAGATAGGAGGACTCAGATCAGAAGGTCATGAGGTAAAGGAGTAAAAAGAGCCTTACGTTCCATCCCACAATCAATTCCCTTATATAACTAAAGAATTTCTAGACTCAACTTTGACCAGTATGGCTTGGTAATCCTACAGGCAGTCAGGCTCTGATACCAAAGCTGTCAGGACCCCGACTCGATGCCACATCGATCTAGCATGTAACACCTCATATCGCTTTGCGGCCTCACGCACGGTATCCCCACGGGTGTCGCCTTACCTTTGCCCGGGACCGTTTGCGCATTTCGGCACACGTATATGATGGTGTCGCTAGCATCCATATGATAAAGAGCCCGGGCTGACATGGCTAGTCATAAACCCAAAGTGGCACTAACTTACAGGGACAGGCATTCATGACCCAGCATCGAACGTGTCGGTCATCAGCGAGTGAATCCGGGCTGTAGCACTGGGCTAACAGGACTCCGGTGAACCGGGCTGTAGCGGGCTAGCAGGACTCCGGTATTCATCGCGTGACATTTCCCCGAAGGGACAGACACAGGATCGAAGAAGGACACATGCCGGCCTGCCTAAGTGTTCCGGAGCAGTAGCAAGCTACCAGGGCTCAGTGGAAGCACTAGGAGACATTTCCCGGTAAGGGAGGCTACTAAGAATAAACAACTAGATAGTCAGATCCCACACATAGCAATACACATTACACATACGCATAACATGCAAGTATGTGTTGTACAACATGGCATCACAGCATAACTCAACAACTCATATAGATAAAGGCTCAGAAGAGCCGTCATAGCATATATTGCAAACAGGGGTCACAAGACCCATCATACAGAGCATACAAGCAACAAGCGGAAGCATTACATGTCTGGGTACAGACATCTACAAAAGAAAAAGGCTGAAGAGCCTGACTATCTACAACATCCGATCAAGATCGTAGCTGAGGTACTAGCTACTAGTCGAAGTCCATGGGAACACTAGTAAGACCGAAGTCTCCGCTGCAAAAACATAAATAAAGCAACATGAGTACAAAGGTACTCAGCAAGACTTACATCAGATCCTATCATACATGCACTTGTATCAAGAGGGTAACGTGGGGTTTAGTTGCAGCAAGCCAGCTTTGACTCTGTGGCTATCCTGTTCTACGACTACCAGAAACTCTTGAGGTGAAACAACATACACGAGTCCACTAATCACCACACAATACACTACTATGGATTCATCCCCGTCTCCCTACGAGAAGGCCATCCATAGCACTCACACATGTCTTGAGCATTTTATAGTATCCACTTCAAGTTGTCTATGTACCATGTAAGCATCCAAGAAGTCCATAACCGCGGACCCGGCTATTCGAATAGATCATGTTAACCCTGCAGGGGTGTACTTCTTCACACACGCTCTCGCCACTTACCGCCATGTACATGTCATGTATCTCGGCAACCTTCAAGCGGAAGCCTGGCGAGGGTGTCGGCCACGACCTGACTAACCACACAAGACTCTAGTCCAGGTTTATCGCCTATTCGGGTTTCATCCGCAAGGAGATCCGGCCGGGGTGTCGCTCACGGCCCCAAACGATGTGTACAGGGTTCCCGAGCCCACCATCCGGGTGCCACTCGGTACACCAGGCCACGTGTGCCTAGTCTGTCCCAAGCCCACCCTGCCGGGTGCCACTTGGTAGAAAAATAGCACTACCTACAAACACCAAAAACTAGTTGCGACTCCTGGACAGAGATCAAGTTGGTTAATAAGTCGAGAGGGCTTGGAGCGCCCGGAGCCCAATGTGTGGTAGTATCGAGTCATTGGACAACATACACAGAACTCAGGGCTTAAGGACGGTTCCAGTGAGACAACCCACCATGTACTCCTACATGGCCTCTCACCGCTACCTTTACCAAATCGTGTTCACACACTTCACTCTCAGCATCAGAACATATCGTAACACACCAATTCATTCCCAATGAATCAGACCTGACACAACTCTAAGCAATAGCAGGCATAGCATGGTAGAAACACATCAGTGGCTTCAATCAACTCCTACACATGCTAGTGGGTTTCAACTATTTACTGTGGCAATGACAGGTCATGCAGAGGAATGGGTTCAACTACCGCAGCACAAAGTAGCAGATGAATCGTTGTTGTCCTAATGCAGTAACTGAGAGCAGGAGCGAGAGAGTAGGGTTTTATCGAGATGAACAAGGGGGTTTGCTTGCTTGGTAAAACAACAAGGGAGGCACTGCTTCACAGACAGGTACTCTGGAACGTCTCCGGAGCAGGACCTATCGAGAAGGAACGGTGCCGGCAATCAAAACACAATCATATGCAACAATATGGTGCATGAACATGGCATGTAGATGTGATGTTGTTTGAGCTAATGCATCTAGTAAACATTTGGTTTGAAGTCCTTTTGAACCAAAGGTTCAATGCATTTCTAAATTAAGTCTCTTATATATGCCCTAATGTGTTTTCCCATATTCAGCATGTATAGGTTGGTTTATCATGCATGAAACTAGTACAGATGGAAAGATTGCATTTTTCTGATAATTTTTCATATATAAATTATTTCAATCTGAGCTACGGTTGAATTTCTATGAATTTTTGAAGTTTAAATCAATTTCTGGAATTTTCTGATTAAATTTAAATCCAGAAATTATATACTGCGCCAGCATGACGTCAGCACGACGTCAGCGGTCAACTGGGCTGGTCCGGTCAAACCTGACGTGTGGGACCCACACGTCAGTGACAGGGGGGTTAACAGGGGTTAATTAATTTAATTAAAAGGTTAGGGGGGGTCGGGTCCACTGGTCAGCGTTAGGGGGGGGGGGTTAGCGCGGTTGACCGGTCAATCCCGCCGGCGTTTAGCCACCGGCGAGGCCGAGCGCGGCGGAGGAAGTGCATTTGCACGTTACGGCCACCAAACGGGAGGCGGAGAGCATCTACAAGCTCCTGGGAACGAGCCGCAGCTCTTGGTGGTGATGGTTGAGCTCGGGGTGGCCGGAGACGTCGCCGGCGACGACTTTGGCGGTCGCCGGAGTTCGGGCGCCGATGAAAACGGCACCACCGTGTACGGGAGGATCAACGGGTAGCAACTACGCGTTCCGCAGGCTCCCACAAAGCCAACGGGCATATGCACGGGGCCGATTGGCCACCGGAGCCTCGTCGGCGACGAGTTCGTGCGGCGGTGTGCTTCGGGCATCATGGGAAGTGGTGCTACAACGAGCGCTAGGCCGTGGGGATAGGGGGAAACGACGGAGGAGCTCACTGGGAGGTCGAAGCGCAGCTCAGTGGGCCTGGGGACGACCTAGATGGCGCGAATCGAAGACGAGGTCACCGGCGGCCGAAGGTTGAAGAAGAGCTCGAAGTCGACGCTGCAGGGCTTCCGGCGGGGCGTGGTTCGGTGAGGGGGGTCGAGGACGACGTCGCGGAGCTCGTGGGCACAACCGAGGGGCGAGGGGGTGGCTGTGGCCGTGGTGGTTCTCGTCGGCGGCGGCGGCCGCGTTCGGTGGAAGTGAGGGGGAGCCAGAGGAGGGGAGGAGGGCGAGGGAGAGTGAGAGCGGTGCGGGGCAGCTGCGTGGCTTCGTCCGGGGCATCGAGGGCGAGAGAAGGAAGCAGGAGGTGGCCAGCAGGGGGGGAGGTGGCGCGCGCGCGTGCCGGCGAGCGTCG
>NC_041390.1:520851757-520873452 GCF_002162155.2 Triticum dicoccoides | reverse complement strand
GAGGGGGTGGCTGTGGCCGTGGTGGTTCTCGTCGGCGGCGGCGGCCGCGTTCGGTGGAAGTGAGGGGGAGCCAGAGGAGGGGAGGAGGGCGAGGGAGAGTGTCGGGCACACGCCGGCGAGCGTCGGGCACACGCCGTTCCCCTGTCGGGGGGAAGACGACAGAGGAGGGGGGGCCAGGCGGGCTGGGCCGCCTCCTGGCTGGGCCGGCCTGCTGCTGCTGGGCTGCGCAGGGGAGGGGAGGCCCAGGTAAGCCCCTCCTTCTTTTATTTTTGTTTTCTAATTTTTCTGACATTTGTTTTGATTTAATAAATATATTAAATCATTTAATTTCCTTATGCCAATTTTTGTAGGGGCTAATGGTATTATTCCAGAGCTCTTTTATAATTGGCATAATTTTTGGACCATATTTCATATATATAAAAATATATTTCCAATGCAAATATTTATCGAATTAATCCAAATGGCCAAAATAAATATCCATGAGCTCCTAAAAATATTGTTTTGATTTTTATCTCTGTCCAATATTTTTAGAGGGCATCATGAGCATTTTCTTGGACCCTTTTGGAGAAATTTTTATTTGGGTCATTTTCAAAAAATGATTCTGAGGGTTTCCACCAATCCTCATTTCAAATTAAATGAAATTTAAATATGATGCACAAATGGCTAGCTAGCCTAGGTCATACCAGACTAGGGATGTGACAGGAGAGTGTTCTCTACGTACCCTCGTAGACCGGCAACGGAAGCGTTGACACAACGTAGAGGAAGTAGTCGTACGTCTTCCCGATCCGACCGATCCAAGTACCGAATGTACGGCACCTCCGAGTTCTGCACACGTTCAACTCGATGACATCCCTCGAGCTCCGATCCAGCCGAGTGTTGAGGGAGAGTTTTGTCAGCATGACGGCGTGATGATGGTGATGATGTTCTACCGATGCAGGGCTTCGCCTAAGCACCGCTACGATATGACCGAGGTGGAATATGGTGGAAGGGGGCACCGACACGGCTAAGGAATGATCACGAAGATCAACTTGTGTGTCATGGGGTGCCCCCTTGCCCCCGTATATAAGGGGGGAGGGGGGAGGTGCGGCCGGCCCCTAGGGGTACGTCTGGAGGAGTCCTACTCCCACCGGGAGTAGGACTCCCCCCTCTTGCCTTGTTGGAGAAGGAAAGGGGAAGGGGGAAAGAGGAAAAGGGGGGCGCCCCCCCTCCTTGTCCTATTTGGACTAGGGGGAGAGGGCGCGCGGCCTGCCCTGGCCGGCCCTCCTCTTCTCCATTAGGGCCCATGTAGGCCCATTAACCCTCGGGGGGGTTCCGATAACCTCCCGGTACTTCGGTAAAATCCCGATTTCACCCGGAACGATTCTGATATCCAAAAGTCTTCCAATATATCAATCTTTATGTCTCGACCATTTCAAGACTCCTCGTCATGTCCGTGATCACATCCAGGACTCTGAACAACCTTCGGTACATCAAACCACAAAAACCCTAATTACGATCGTCATCGAACTTTAAGCGTGCGGACCCTACGCGTTCATGAACTATGTAGACATGACGAGACACATCTCCGGTCAATAACCAATAGCGGAACCTGGATGCTCATGTTGGCTCCTACATATTCTATGAAGATCTTTATCGGTCAGACCGCATAACAACATACATTGTTCCCTTTGTCATCGGTATGTTGCTTGCCTGAGATTCGATCGTCGGTATCTCAATACCTAGTTGAATCTTGTTACCGGCAAGTCTCTTTACTCGTTCCGTAATACATCATCCTGCAACTAACTTATTGGTTGCAATGCTTGCAAGGCTTGAGTGATGTGCATTATCGAGAGGGCCCAGAGATACCTCTCCGACAATCGGAGTGACAAATCCTAATCTCGAAATACCCTAACCCAACAAGTACCTTCGGGGACACCTGTAGAGCACCTTTATAATCACCCAGTTACGTTGTGACGTTTGGTAGCACACAAACTGTTCCTCCGGTAAACGGGAGTTGCATAATCTCATAGTCATAGGAACATGTATAAGTTATGAAGAAAGCAATAGCAACAAACTAAACGATCAAGTGCTAAGCTAACGGAATGGGTCAAGTCAATCACATCATTCTCCTAATGATTTGATCCCGTTAATCAAATGACAACTCATGTCTATGGCAATGAAACATAACCATCTTTTATCAACAAGCTAGTCAAGTAGAGGCATACTAGTGACACTCTGTTTGTCTATGTATTCACACATGTATTATGTTTCCGGTTAATACAATTCTAGCATGAATAATGAATATTTATCATGATATAAGGAAATAAATAGTAAATTTATTATTGCCTCTAGGGCATATTTCCTTCACGAGAAACATATCTTTAGTCCTTTTCAGGTATTTCAGGATGCCCTTGACCACTATCCAATGATCCACTCCTGGATTACTTTGGTACCTCCCAGCTGAACTTATAGCAAGGCACACATCAGGTCTGGTACACAGCATTGCATACATGATAGAGCCTATGGCTGAAGCATAGGGAACACCTTTCATTTACTCTCTATCTTCTGCAGTGGTCGGGCATTGAGTCTGACTCAACTTCACACCTTGTAATATAGGCAAGAACCCTTTCTTTGACTGATCCATTTTGAACTTCTTCAAAACTTTATCAAGGTATGTGCTTTGTGAAAGTCCAATTAAGCGTCTTGATCTATCTCTATAGATCTTGCTGCCCAATATATAAGCAGCTTCACCGAGGTCTTTCATTGAAAAATTCTTATTCAAGTATCCTTTTATGCTATTTAGAAATTCAGTATCATTTCCGATCAACAGTATATCATCTACATATAATATCAAAAATGCTGCGGAGCTCCCACTCACTTTCTTGTAAATACAGGCTTCTCTAAAAGTCTGTACAAAACCATATGCTTTGATCACACTATCAAAGCATATATTCCAACTCCGAGAGGCTTGCACCAGTCCGTAAATGGATCGCTGGAGATTGCACACTTTGTTAGCACCTTTTAGATCGACAAAACCTTCTGGTTGCATCATATACAACTCTTTTTTAAGGTATCCATTAAGGAATGTAGTTTTGACATCCATTTGCCAAATTTCATAATCATAAAATGCGGCAATTGCTAACATGAGTCGGACGAACTTAAGCATCGCTACGGGTGAGAAGGTCTGATCGTAGTCAACTCCTTGAACTTGTCGAAAACCTTTTGCAACAAGTCAAGCTTTGTAGACAGTAACATTACTATCAGCGTCAGTCTTCTTCTTGAAGACCCATTTATTCTCTGTGGCATGCCGATCATCGGGCAAGTCAACCAAAGTCCATTCTTTGTTCTCATACATGGATTCCATCTCAGATTTCATGGCCTCAAGCCATTTTGCGGAATCTGGGATCATCATCGCTTCCTCATAGTTCGTAGGTTCGTCATGGTCAAGTAACATGAATTCCAGAACAGGATTACCATACCACGTTGGTGCGGATTTTACTCTGGTTGACCTACGAGGTTCGGTAGTAACTTGATCAGAAGTTTCATGATCATCATCATTAGCTTCCTCACTTACCGGTGTGGGAATCACTGGAACTGATTTCAATGATGAACTACTTTCCAATAAGGGAGAAGGTACAATTACCTCGTCAAGTTCTACTTTCCTCTCACTCACTTCTTTCGAGAGAAACTCCTTCTCTAGAAAGGATCCATTTTTAGCAACAAATATCTTTTCCTTCGGATCTATGATAGAAGGTGTACCCAACAGTCTCCTTTGGGTATCTTATGAAGACACATTTCTCCGAATTGGTTTGAGCTTATCAGGTTGAAAAAAATTCATATAAGCATCGCAGCCCCAAACTTTAAGAAACAACAACTTGGGTTTCTTGCCAAACCACAATTCATATGGTGTCATCTCGACAGATTTAGATGGTGCCCTATTTAACGTGAATGCAGCTGTCTCCAAAACGTAACCCCAAAATGATAGCGGTAAATCAGTGAGAGACATTATAGATCGCACCATATCTAGTAAGTACGATTACGATGTTCGAACACACCATTACACCGTGGTGTTCCAGGCGGCGTGAGTTGCGAAACTATTCTGCAATGTTTCAAATGAAGTCCAAACTCATAACTCAAATATTCACCTCCACGGTGAGATCGTGGAAACTTGATTTTCTTGTTACGATGATTTTCCACTTCACTCTGAAATTCTTTGAACTTCTCAAATATTTCTGACTTATGTTTCATCAAGTAGATATACCCATATCGGCTCAAATCATCTGTGAAGGTGAGAAAATGACGATATCTGTCGCGAGCTTCAAAGTTCATTAGACCACATACATCAGTATGTATGATTTCCAATAACTCTGTTGCTCGCTCCATTGTTCCGGAGAACGGAGTTTTAGTCATCTTGCCCATGAGGCATGGTTCACATGTACCAAGTGATTCATAATCAAGCGATTCCAGAAGTCCATCAGAATGGAGTTTATTCATGTGCTTTACACCAATATGACCTAAATGATAGTGCCACAAATAAGTTGCACTATCATTATCAACTCTGCATCTTTTGGCTTCAATACTATGAACATGTGTATCACTACTATCAAGATTTAGTAAAAATAGACCAATCATCAAGGGTGCATGACCATAAAAGATATTACTCATATAAATAGAACAACCATTATTCTCTGATTTAAGTGAATAACTGTCTCACATTAAACAAGATCCAGATATAATGTTCATGCTCAACGCTGGCACCAAATAACAATTATTCAGGTCTAAAACTAGTCTCGAAGGTAGATGTAGAGGTAGCGTGCCGACGACGATCACATCGACTTTCGAACCATTTCCCACGCGCATCGTCACCTCGTCCTTAGCCAATCTTTGCTTAATCCGTAGCCCCTGTTTCGAGTTGAAAATGTTAGCAACTAAACCAGTATCAAATACCCAGGCACTACTGCGAGCATTAGTAAGGTACACATCAATAACATGTATATCAAATATACCTTTCACTTTGACATCCTTCTTCTCCGCTAAATACTTGGGGCAATTCCTCTTCTAGTGACCAATTCCTTTGCAGTAGAAGCACTCAATCTCAGGCTTAGGTCCAGACTTGGGTTTCTTCACTTGAGCAGCAACTGGCTTGCTATTCTTTTTGAAGTTCCCCTTCTTCCCTTTACCCTTTTTCTTGAAACTGGTGGTCTTGTTGACCATCAACACTTGATGCTCTTTCTTGATTTCTACCTCTGCAGCCTTTACCATTGCGAAGAGCTCAGGAATTGTCTTATCCATCCCTTGCATATTATAGTTCATCATGAAGCTCTTGTAGCTTGGTGGCAATGATTGAAGAACTCTGTCAATGACACTATCATCAGGAAGATTAACTCCCAGTTGAGTCAAGTGGTTGTGGTACCCAGATGTTCTGAGTATATGTTCACTGACATAACTATTCTCCTTCATCTTGCAGCTATAGAACTTATTGGAGACTTCATATCTCTCAATCCGAGCATTTGCTTGAAATATTAATTGCAACTCCTGGAACATCTCATATGCTCCATGACGTTCAAAATGTCGTTGAAGTCCCGGTTCTAAGCCTTAAAGCATGACACACTAAACTATCGAGTAGTCATCAGCTTTTCCATGACAGGTGTTCTTAACGTCTGGCATTCCTCCTGCAGCGGGTCTGTCACCTAGCGGTGCTTCCAGGACGTAATTCTTCTTTGCAGCAATGAGGATAATCCTCAAGTTACGGACCCAGTCCGTGTAGTTGCTACCATCATCTTTCAACTTAGCTTTCTCTAGGAACGCATTTAAAATTCAACGGAACAACAGCACGGTCCATCTATCTACAACAATATAGACATGAAAAATACTATCAGGTACTAAGTTCATGATAAATTAAAGTTCAATAAATCAAATTACTTAAGAACTCCCACTTAGATAGACATCCCTCTCTTCATCTAAGTGATCACGTGATCCATATCATCTAAACCATGTCCGATCATCACGTGAGATGGAGTAGTTTTCAATGGTGAACATCACTATGTTGATCATATCTGCTACATCTTGAGCTTGCGTTGGTTTTCCCAGAAGACAAAGGGATGATGCAGCAGAGTAGCGTAAGTATTTCCCTCAGTTTTTGAGAACCAAGGTATCAATCCAGTAGGAGCCCACTCTCAAGTCCCTCGTACCTGCACAAAGCGATAGCTACTCGCAACCAACGCGATTAGGGGTTGTCAAGCCCTTCACGGTCACTTACGAGAGTGAGATCTGATAGATATAATATTTTGGTATTTTTGGTATGAATATGCAAAGTAAAAAGTAAAAGCAAAGTAAAAAAGCAAAGCAAGATTAAAGTGATGGAGATTGATATGATGAGAATAGACCTGGGGGCCATAGGTTTCACTAGTGGCTTCTCTCAAGAGCATAAGTATTCTATGGTGGGTGAACAAATTACTATTGAGCAATTGACAGAATTGAGCATAGTTATGAGAATATCTAGGCATGATCATGTATATAGGCATCACGTCCGTGACAAGTAGATCGAAATGATTCTGCATCTACTACTATTACTCCACTCATCGACCGCTATCCAGCATGCATCTAGAGTATTAAGTTAAAACAGAGTAACGCCTTAAGCAAGATGACATGATGTAGAGAGATAAATTCATGCAATATGAAATAAACCCCATCTTGTTATCCTCGATGGAAACGATACAATATGTGCCTTGCTGCCCCTTCTATCACTGGGTAAGGACACCGCAAGATCGAACCCAAAGCTAAGCACTTCTCCGATGGCAAGAACTACCAATCTAGTTGGCCAAACCAAACTGATAATTCGAAGAGACTTGCAAAGATAATCAATCATACATAAAAGAATACAGAGAAGATTCAAATATTATTCATAGATAGACTTGATCATTAACCCACAATTCATCGGTCTCAACAAACACACCGCAAAAAGAAGATTACATCGAATAGATCTCCACAAGAGAGGGGGAGAACTTTGTATTGAGATTCAAAGGGAGAGAAGAAGCCATCTAGCTACTAACTATGGACCCGAAGGTCTAAGGTAAACTAATCACACTTCATCAGAGGGGCTAGGATGATGTAAAAGCCCTCCGTTATGACGACCCTCTTCCGGCGGAGCTCCGGAACAGGCCCCAAGACGGGATCTCGTGGATACAGAAAGTTGCGGCGGTGGAATTAGGTTTTTGGCTCCTGTTCTGATCGTTTGGGGGTACGTGTGTATATATAGGAGGAAGAAGTACGCCAGAGGAGCAACGAGGGGCCCACGAGGCAGGGGGGCGAGCCCCCCACCCTCGTGACCGCCTCTTTTGTTCCTTGGAGCAGGGTCCAAGTCTCCTGGATCACGTTCGGTGAGAAAATCACGTTCCCGAAGATTTTATTCCGTTTGGACTCCGTTTGATATTCCGTTTCTTCAAAACACTAAAATAGGCAAAAAAAACAGCAATTCTGGGCTGGGCCTCCGGTTAATAGGTTAGTCCCAAAAATAATATAAAAGTGGAAATAAAGCCCAATATAGTCCAAAACAGTAGATAATATAGCATGGAGCAATCAAAAATTATAGATACGTTGGAGACGTATCGGGCATCCCCAAGCTTAATTCCTGCTCGTCCTCGAGTAGGTAAATGATAAAAAGAGAATTTTTGATGCGGAGTGCTACTTGGCATAATTTCAATGCAAATCTTCTTAATTGTGGTATGATATTCAGATTATAAAGATTCAACACAAGAGTTTATATTGACATAAAAATAATAATACTTCAAGCATACTAACAAAGCAATTATGTCTTCTCAAAATAACATGGCCAAATAAAGTTATCCCTACAAAATCATATAGTCTGGCTATGCTCCATCTTCACCACACAATGTATTTAAATCATGCACAACCCCGATGACAAGCCAAGCAATTGTTTCATACTCTAACTTTTTCAAAACTTTTTCAATCTTCACGCAATACATGAGTGTGAGCCATGGATATAGCACTATAGGTGGAATAGAATGGTGATTGTGGAGAAGACAAAAAGGAGGGGAAGATAGTCTCACATCAACTAGGCGTATCAACGGGCTATGGAGATGCCCATCAATAGATATCAATGAGAGTGAGTAGGGATTGCCATGCAACGGATGCACTAGAGCTATAAATGTATGAAATCTCAACAAAAGAAACTAAGTGGGTGTGCATCCAACTTGCTTGCTCATGAAGACCTAGGGCAATTTGAGGAAGCCCATCATTGGAATATACAAGCCAAGTTCTATAATATAAAATTCCCACTAGTATATGAAAGTGATAACATGAGAGACTCTCTACTATGAAGATCATGGTGCTACTTTGAAGCACAAGTGTGGTAAAAGGATAGTAACATTGTCCCTTCTCTCTTTTTCTCTCATTTTTTTGGGCCTTTTCTCTTTCTTTTTTTCGTCCGGAGTCTCATCCCGACTTATGGGGGAATCATAGCCTCCATCATTCTTTCCTCACTGGGACAATGCTCTAATAATGATGATCATCACACTTTTATTTTTCTTATAACTCAACAATTACAACTCGATACTTAGAACAAAATATGACTCTATGTGAATGCATCCGGCGGTGTACCGGGATATGCAATATGACAATGATGGAGTGTGTCATGATGAACTAGATGGTGGAAAGTTGCATGGCAATATATCTCGGAATGGCTATGGAAATGCCATAATAGGTAGGTATGGTGGCTGTTTTGAGGAAGGTATATGGTAGGTGTATGATACTGGCGAAAGGTGCGCGGTATTAGAGAGGCTGGCAAAGGTGGAACGGTGAGAGTGCGTATAATCCATGGACTCAACATTAGTCATAAAGAACTCATATACTTATTGCAAAAATCTAGAAGTTATCAAAGCAAAGTATTACGTGCATGCTCCTAGGGGGATAGATTGGTAGGAAAAGACCATCGCTCGTCCCCGACCGCCACTCATAAGGAAGACAATAAATAAATAAATCATGCTCCGACTTCGTCACATAACGGTTCACCATACGTGCATGCTACGGGAATAACAAACTCTAACACAACTATTCTTTAAATTCACAACTACTCAACTAGCATGACTTTAATATTATCACCTCCATATCTCAAAACAATTATCATGCTTCAATCCTTTCTTAGTATTCAACACACTCAAAAGAAAGTTTCACAAATCTTGAATACCAAGCATATTATTATTAAGCAAATTACCATGCTATTAAGAGACTCTCAAAATAATTTAAGTGAAGCATGAGAGACCAATAGTTTCTTTAAAAAAAATCCACCACCGTGCTCTAAAAGATCTAAGTGAACCACATAGAGCAAAATTATAACGCTCAAAAGATATAAGTGAAGCACATAGAGCAAAATTATCTAGCTCAAAAGATATAAGTGAAGCACATAGAGTATTCTATCAAATTTTAATTCATGTATGGCTCTCTCAAAAGGTGCGTACAGCAAGGATGATTGTGGCATACTAATACACAAAGACAAAAATAATACAAGACGCTCCAAGAAAAACACATATCATGTTGGTGAATAAAAATATAGCTCCAAGTAAATTACCAATGGAAGTGGACGAAAGAGGGGATGCCTCTCGGGGCATCCCCAAGCTTTGACTTTTTGGTGTCCTTGGATTATCTTGGGGGTTCCATGGGCATCCCCAAGCTTAGGCTCTTGCCACTCCTTGTTCCATGATCCATCAAAAGAATTCACCCAAAACTTGAAAACTTCACAACACAAAACTCAAAATAGAAAACTCGTGAGCTCCGTTAGCGAAAGAAAACAAAAGACCACTTCAAGGTACTGTAATGAACTCATTATTTATTTATATTGGTTTTAAACCTACTGTATTCCAACTTCTCTATGGATTATAAACTATTTTACTAGCCATAGATTCATCAAAATAAGCAAACAACACACGAAAAACAGAATCTGTCAAAAACAGAACAGTCTGTAGTAATCTGTAGCTAGCGCAAGATCTGGAAGCCCAAAAATTCTAAAATAAATTGGTGGACGTGAGGAATTTATCTATTAATCATATGCAAAAATAATTAACTAAATTTCACTCTTCAAATAAAAATGACAGCAGTTCTCGTGAGCGCTAAAGTTTCTGTTTTTTACAGTAAGTTCAACAAGACTTTCCCCAAGTCATCCCAACGGTTCTACTTGGCACAAACACTAACGAAACACAAAAAGACACAACCAAAACAGAGGATAAATAATTTATTTATTACTAAACAGGAGCAAAAGGCAAGGAATAAAAATAAAATTGGGTTGCCTCGCAACAAGCGTTATCGTTTAACGCCCCTAGCTAGGCATAAAAGCGAGGATAGATCTAGGTATTGCCATCTTTGGTAGGCAATCCATAAGTGGCTCTCATGATAGTTTCATATGGTAATTTTATTTTCTTTCTTGTAAAGTGTTCCATTCCCTTTTTTAATGGAAATTGAAATCTAATATTCCCTTCCTTCATATCAATAATCGCACCAACCGTTCTAAGGAAAGGTCTACCAAGAATAATAGGGCAAGAAGGATTGCAATCTATATCAAGAACAATGAAATCTACGGGCACATAATTCCTATTTGCAACAATAAGAACATCATTAATCCTTCCCATAGGTTTCTTAATAGTGTAATCCGCAAGATGCAAGCTTAGAGAGAAATCATCAAAATTACGGAAATCTAGCAAATCACACAAAGTCTTGGGAATAGTCGAGACACTAGCACCCAAATCACACAAAGCATAAAACTCATGATCTTTAATTTTCATTTTAATAGTTGGTTCCCACTCATCATAGAGTTTTCTAGGGATAGAAACTTTCAAATCAAGTTTTTCTTCATAAGATTGCATCAAGGCATCAACAATATGTTCGGTGAAGGCTTTATTTTGACTATAAGCATGTGGAGAATTTAGCACGGATTGCAACAAGGAAATACAATCAATTAAAGAGAAACTTTCATAATTAAATTCCTTGAAATCCAATATAGTGGGTTTAGTAACATCTAGATTTTTATTTCTTTCAATCCCACTTTCATCAATTTCATCATTAAGATCTAAATACTCCGAATTTTTAGAACGCCTTCTAGGTAAAGGAAGATCATAGTCAGTTTCATCAAGATTCATATTGCAAAATAAAGATTTAATAGGAGACACATCAATAACTTTTAGATCTTCATCTTGATTTTCATAGGTATTGGAAGAACACGCTTTAATAAAGGCATCTTTGGAAGCACGCATCCTAGCGGTTCTTTCCTTGCACTCATCAATGGAAATTCTCATGGCTTTGAGAGACTCGTTGATATCATGTTTAGGAGGAATAGATCTAAGCTTTAAACAATCAACCTCAAGAGAAATTCTATCAACGTTTCTAGCCAAATCATCAACTTTAAGCAATTTCTCCTCAAGCAAAGCATTAGAATTCTTTTGTGAATTCATAAACTCTTTAACACTATTCTAAAATTCAGAGGGCATCTTATTATAATTTCCATAAGAGTTGTTGTAGGAATTACCATAATTATTAGAAGGATTACTAGGATATGGCCTAGGCTTAAAATTCCCTCTATAAGCGTTGTTACCAAAATTATTCCTACCAACAAAATTCACATCCATAGATTCATTGTTATTCTCAATCAAAGTAGACAAAGGCATATCATTAGGATCAGAAGAAACACTCTTAGTAGCAAATAATTTCATAAGTTCATCCATCTTTCCACTCAACACATTGATTTCTTCTATCGCATGCACTTTTTTATTAGAAGTTCTTTCAGTATGCCATTGAGAATAATTAACCATAATATTATCTAGGAGTTTAGTAGCATCTCCTAAAGTGATTTCCATAAAAGTGCCTCCCGCAGCCGAATCTAAAAGATTTCTAGAAGCAAAATTCAATCCGGCATAAAAAATTTGTATAATCATCCACAAATTCAAACCATGAGTAGGGCAATTACGTATCATTAATTTCATTCTCTCCCAAGCTTGTGCAACATGTTCATGATCAAGTTGTTTAAAGTTCATAATATCGTTTCTAAGAGAGATGATCTTAGCGGGAGGAAAATACTTAGAGATAAAAGCATCTTTGCACTTGTTCCGTGAATCAATACTATTCTTAGGCAAAGACGAAAACCGAGCTTTAGCACGATCTCTAAGCGAAAAAGGAAATAGCTTCAATTTAACAACATCATTATTGACATCTTTTTTCTTTTGCATATCACATAAATCAACGAAGCTATTCAGATGAGTAGCAGCATCTTCACTAGGAAGGCCGGCGAATTGATCTTTCATAACAAGATTCAACAAAGCAGTATTAATTTCACAAGATTCAGCATCGGTAAGAGGAGCAATCGGAGTACTAAGGAAATCATTATTATTGGTATTGGTGAAGTCACACAATTTAGTAGTATCTTGAGCCATCGCGACAAACAAGCAATCTAACACACGAGCAAACAAAAAGCAAATGGGAAAAAGGAGGCAAATAGAGAGGGAGGATAGAGAGAGAGGGCGAATAAAACGGCAAGGGTGAATTGGGGGGAGAGGAAAACGAGAGGCAAATGGCAAATAATGTAATGCAAGAGATAGGGATTGTGATGGGTACTTGGTATGTTGAGCTTGCATTGGTTTTCCCCGAAGAGGAAGGGATGATGCAGCAGAGTAGCGTAAGTATTTTCCTCGGTTTTTGAGAACCAAGGTATCAATCCAGTCAAAGCCCACACTCAAGTCCCTCGTACCTGCACAAAGCGATAGCTACTCGCAACCAACACGATTAGGGGTTGTCAAGCCCTTCACGGTCACTTACGAGAGTGAGATCTGATAGATATAATATTTTTAGTATTTTTGGTATAAAGATGCAAAGTAAAAAGTAAAAGCAAAGTAAAAAAGCAAAGCAAGATTAAAGTGATGGAGATTGATATGATGAGAATCGACCCGGGGGCCATAGGTTTCACTAGTGGCTTCTCTCAAGAGCATAAGTACTCTACGGTAGGTGAACAAATTACTGTTGAGCAATTGAGAGAATTGAGCATAGTTATGAGAATATCTAGGCATGATCATGTATATAGGCATCACGTCTGTGACAAGTAGATCGAAACGATTCTGCATCTACTACTATTACTCCACTCATCGACCGCTATCCAGCATGCATCTAGAGTATTAAGTTAAAAACAGAGTAATTCCTTAAGCAAGATGACATGATGTAGAGAGATAAATTCATGCAATATGAAATAAACCCCATCTTGTTATCCTCGATGGCAACGATACAATACGTGCCTTGCTGCCCCTTCTGTCACTGGGTAAGGACACTGCAAGATCGAACCCAAAGCTAAGCACTTCTCCCATGGCAAGAGCTACCAATCTAGTTGGCCAAACCAAACGGATAATTCGAAGAGACTTGCAAAGATAACCAATCATACATAAAAGAATTCAGAGAAGTTTCAAATATTATTCATAGATAGACTTGATCATAAACCCACAATTCATCGGTCTCAACAAACACACCGCAAAAATAAGATTACATCGAATAGATCTCCACAAGAGAGGGGGAGAACTTTGTATTGAGATTCAAAGAGAGAGAAGAAGTCATCTAGTTACTAACTATGGACCCGAAGGTCTGAGGTAAACTACTCACACTTCATCGGAGGGGCTAGGATGATGTAGAAGCCCTCCGTGATGACGGCCCTCTTCCGGCGGAGCTCCGGAACAGGCCCCAAGATGGGATCTCGTGGATACAGAAAGTTGCGGCGGTGGAACTAGGTTTTTGGCTCCTGTTCTGATCGTTTGGAGGTACGTGTGTATATATAGGAGGAAGAAGTACGCCGGAGGAGCAACAAGGGGCCAACTAGGCAGGGGGGCGCGCCCCCCACCCTCGTGACCGCCTCTTTTGTTCCTTGGAGCAGGGTCCAAGTCTCCTGGATCACGTTCGGTGAGAAAATCACGTTCCCGAAGATTTTATTCCGTTTGGACTCCGTTTGATATTCCGTTTCTACGAAACACTGAAATAGGCAAAAAAACAGCAATTCTGGGATGGGCCTCCGGTTAATAGGTTAGTCCCAAAAATAATATAAAAGTGGAAAATAAAGCCCAATATAGTCCAAAACAGTAGATAATATAGCATGGAGCAATCAAAAATTATAGATACGTTGGAGACGTATCAATATCTACTATATGATTTACGCTCGAACTTTCAGTCTCCAGTGTTCCAAGGCCATATCTGCATATGCTAGGCTTGTCAAGTTCAACACGAGTATTCTGCATGTGCAAAACTGGCTTGCACCCGTTATATGTGAACGTAGAGCTTATTACACCCGATCATCACGTGGTGTCTAGGCACGGCGAACTGTAGCAACGGTGAATACTCAGGGAGAACACTTATACCTTGAAATTTAGTGAGAGATCATCTTATAATGCTACCGCCGAACTAAGAAAATTAAGATGCATAAAGGATAAACATCACATGCAATCAATAAAAGTGATATGATATGGCCATCATCATCTTGTGCCTTTGATCTCCATCTCCAAAGCACCGTCATGATCACCAGCGTCACTGGCTTGGCATCTTGATCTCCATCAAAGCATGGTTGTCGTCTCGCCAACTATTGCTTCTATGACTATCGCTACCGCTTAGTGATAAGGTAAAGCAATTACATGGCGATTGCATTTCATACAATAAAGCGACAACCATATGACTCCTGCCAGTTGCCGATAACTGTGTTAGCAAACATGATCATCTCATACAATAAAATTTAGCATCATGTCTTGACCATATCACATCACAACATGCCCTGCAAAAACAAGTTAGACGTCCTCTAGTTTGTTGTTGCAAGTTTCACGTGGCTGCTACGGGCTGAGCAAGAACCGTTCTTACCTACGCATCAAAAACCACAACGCAGTATAGTGATTGATTTTTGATCTTCAGAAAGAACCCTCTTCATTGAGTCCGATTCAACTAAAGCTGGAGAAACAAACACCCACTAGCCACCTGTGTGCGAAGCACGTCGGTAGAACCAGTCTCCCGTAAGCGTACGCATAATGTCGGTCTGGGCCGCTTCATCCAACAATGCCTTTGAATCAAGAATCAACTAGTGACGGCAAGCAATATGTATATACCCACGCCCACAACTCCTTTGTGTTCTACTCGTGCATATAACATCTACGCATAAACCTGGCTCGGATGCCACTGTTGGGGAACACAGTAATTTCAAAAAAACTCCTACGCACATGCAAAATCATGGTGATGCATAGCAATGAGAGGGGAGAGTATCGTCTACGAACCCTCGTAGACCGTAAGAAGAAGCATTATGACAACACGGTTGATGTAGTCGTACGTCTTCACGATCGACCGATCTAGTACCGAAGATACGACACCTCCGCAATCTGCACACGTTCGGCTCGGTGACGTCCCGCGAACTCACGATCCAGTAGAGCTTCAAGGGAGAGCTTCGTCAGCACGACGGCGTGATGACGGTGATGATATTGATACCGGAACAGGGCTTCTCCTAAGCACCGCTACGATATTACGGAGGTGGATTATGGTGGAGGGGGGCATCACACACGACTATCAACTTGTGTGTCTATGGGGTGCCCCCCTCTCCCGTATATAAAGGAGTGGAGGAGGAGGAGGGCCGGCCCTCCTATGGCGCGGCCCATGGGGAGTCCTACTCCCACCGGGAGTAGGATTCCCCCCCCCCCTTTCCATGTAGTAGGAGTAGGAGAAGGAAGGAGGAAAGAGAGAGAAGGAAAGGGGGGCGTCGCCCCCCTTCCTAGTCCAATTCGGACCAGAGGGGGAGGGGGCGCGCGGCCTGCCCTGGCAGCCCCTCCTCTCTTTCCACTAAGGCCCATAAGGCCCATTAAACTCCCCGGGGGGTTCCGGTAACCCCCCGGTACTCCGGTATATGCCCGAACTTCACTCGGAACCCTTCCGATGTCCAAACATAGTCGTCCAATATATCAATATTTATGTCTCAACCATTTCGAGACTCCTCGTCATGTCCGTGATCAAATACGGTACTGCGAACTACCTTCGGTACATCAAAACACATAAACTCATAATACCGATCGTCACCGAACGTGAAGTGTGCGGACCCTACGGGTTCGAGAACTATGTAGACATGACTGAGACATGTCTCCGGTCAATAACCAATAGTGGAAACTGGATGCTTCTATTGGTACCTACATATTCTACGAACATCTTTATCGGTCAAACTGCATAACGATATACGTTGTTCCCTTTGTCATCGGTATGTTACTTGCCCGAGATTCGATCGTCGGTATCTCAATACTTAGTTCAATCTCGTTACTGGCAAGTCTCTTTACTCGTTCCGTAATGTTACATCCCGTAACTAACTCATTAGATACATTGCTTGCAAGGCTTATAGTGATGTACATTACCGAGAGGGCCCAGAGATACCTCTCCAACAATCGGAGTGATAAATCCCAATCTTGATCCATGCCAACTCAACAAATACCATCGGAGACACCTGTAGAGCACCTTTATAATCGCCCAGTTACGTTGTGATGTTTGGTAGCACATAAAGTGTTCCTCCGGTATTCGGGAGTTGCATGATCTCATAGTCATAGGAACATGTATAGTTATGGTGAAAGAAATAACAAGAAACTAAGCGATCATCGTGCTAAGCTAACAGATGGGTCAAGTCAATCATATCATTCTCTAATGATGTGATCCCATTAATAAAATGGCAACTCATGTCTATGGTTAGGAAACATAACCATCACTGATTCAACGAGCTAGTCAAGTAGAGGCAGACTAGTGACACTCTGTTTGTCTATGTATTCACACATGTACTAAGTTTCCGGTTAATATAATTCTAGCATGAATAATAAACATTTATCATGATATAAGGAAATATAAATAACAACTTTATTATTGCCTCTAGGGCATATTTCCTTCATGCACCCCATCCATAATAAATACATACAAAACCGGACATAGGGTTTTACCTCTTCGAGCAGGTCTGAACCTGGGTAAACATCACGTCCCCTCTCTGTCATGTTACCATCGTGCCAAGGCTACCAGCTCCGGACCCCCCACATGAGATCTGCAAGATTCGACTTTGTTACCCGTGCATCCTCTAATCAACTAGAAAACAGATGCGTCAACATGTGATAAAGGTGATGGTGTGTCGTCTTTCGATAATTTGCTATATTAAGATAGAGAAAAGGTGTTACAACAGAGTGAACATGTGCTGGCCATAGCTGCGGTAACACCACTCCAAAGACTCACGGGATTACTATCGCTGATCCACTACTACCACATGTTTCCACTACAGAAACAACTCTTTAATCCCATCAACTGTTATGGAGGCCAGGTGGTTCATAATTAGAAGGTAAGTTCAATAGATTACATCATGGATTGTCAACTATTGGATTTTCTGCATTACCGAAAAAATCATTCTATTTTCTTGAGTGACACGGCCGAGAGACTATCTTTCCTTTTGTTAACTGTACAAATATCTCTTGGAGTGCCCTCACATTAATTATTTATAGTATGTTGTTTGCAGCTCTAGTGACACATTCGCTTCCTTTCAGATCTTGTACTCATTATATTATATACGAACTACACATGAAATTTGTTGCATGTGTTTTACATCTTGTCCATTATGTTTGTTATTTTTAGTCAGGGTATGAAATGCTCTAAGTAATGATATTACTTTAACCTTCATGTGGAATCTACTATACCTACATTATGATATCCTTTGGAAAAAGTACAATTATAGTCTTATTTTGCTAAAACAAAATACATTATGTTGTGTCTTACACTTGGGAAAACACTACATGTTTGAAGGATCACAAGGCACGAATTTGTGGTTATCCTTCATATTTTTTAATTTACTTTACATACAATTGATCTCATGTTCTTCTTTTTAGAACATATTGTTCATATTCAATCATCCTTTGTATTTGTGCATTTGTGAAGTAATTTTGAACTTTTGTTTATTATGTTTTGCCATCCATAGTTTGCCTACCTTCAATTCAGAATCATCTCATTTGCATAATTTGAAGGTAAATGTTATAACAAAAACCGATGAATTTTTTACTTTGCATCCATCCTTCCTTTCTGACATTAATTAATACAAGAAAGTTGCATATGAAACACTTAGGGTTTTCCCTTCAAGCTCTCCAAATATAAGAAAATATCTCGCATTGTACATTTCAACACGGTATCCGGTGGTTGCTCACTAATTGCTCTTGCCCCAACCTATATTGCATTTGATAATGAACCTTTTGGTGCCGTTTATATTAGCTTATTTGGTTTCCTGTTGCAATGTACTAATGACTGAATAACCAGGTGGAGTTTATTTGTTTTGTTTTATGATGTTACATTGGAGCAAACAAGATATTTTTGCTAAATCCTTATTAAAATGGATCCATATAATGTGGATGAACACGTCCTCTAGGCTATATCCGTCGAATAAGCTGAAACTCTCATGGTATCCCGCAACAATGCGCGGGAAATTATCTAGTTTTTAAAAGTTGATGAACCCTGAAAAGGTACACATCAGCTACTATAACATTGTCATAAAATAAAAATAGATATAATAAAGAATAAATAAATAAATAAATAAATTTTAAAATATATTTTTACTGATCTTGGTTGCAATGAGTTTGTGAAAGCCTATGCATAGTGTATAAAACTGATCAAGATTAGTCGTGTCCTTGATTACGAACAACTTTCGAGCAACTCTACTGAGAATTGTCAGCTTGATCTCATCACCTCATCTTAATTGAAATTTGACGGGTTGAACCAAGGGAGCAAGTAACCAACCCAGGTGCCTGATGTGAGATCAGGGGAATTACCTATGGAGATCGGTCTACGGCAGCCGTGTGAGATGGTGGCCCATTTATTCATATGCATTATGGATAACCGTGCGAGATGGTTGTCCAAGATGACTGTGAGAGATAATATGGATAAAACTATTTTCTACAAAGCGCGTTGAAAACCACTTACCCAAATGCATAACTGAGTTTTGCTTACTACCTGGTGAAGCTAGCCAATACATTCAATGTAACCTGTTGCATGATTTCCATATCGAATGAGAGATACGAAGTAGGTTTACGATGCTATACTCAACTCTTGCATGTTGGTGGATGATAACCCATAAGTATAGGGGATCAGTTGTAGCCTTTCTCGATAAATAAGAGTGTCGAACCCAACTAGGAGCTAAAGGTAGGATTTGTATTCCCTTCAAGTTCTATCGACCACCGATACAACTCTACGCGCATTTAACGTTCACTTTACCTAGAACAAGTATGAAACTAGAAGTACTTTGTAAGTGTGATTGGATAGGTTTGCAAGATAATAAAGAGCACGTAAATGAAATCTCGGGGCTGTTTAGATAAAGACACAACTAAGTTAGTTTTAGTAGTGAGCTTTTTGTCACAAGAAAGTTATTTGTCCTTAGGCAGTCGAATTAGACCAATCCAGGTAAAACATACATACAACACTCATTTGCAATGTGTTATGGAGAATTCTAATGCACGCTTCCTAAGGGAAGGGTTCTCCTAAAGAGCCTCCCAGCGAAAGATTTTCGGAGTATTCATGGTACCATCCTGTTTTTCAAACCTCGTGAATTGTGGCCTTCTCCCTTGTAGAAAATAGATTGCCTTGATGCTTGTGGACTAAGCTATGACCAACATTAGTTATAGGGATCTGAATAAATTCATTCTTGAAGGCTCGTCAAAGTGATTTGAAAATTTATGGGTTTATAACTATACGACCACATATGTGTATTAAGGACAAAAGTGTTAGGGTATGATTTGGCCTGTATAAGTATAAACACTTACATTTTTAATTAGATGAAGAGTTTTTTGATCGTAGGCAAGGGTTGCAACCCCAATACCTCTAGGCCTCTGTCCACCCCCAGTGGATCAAAGAATCATTCGAAAAAATAGCAAAATAATCAAAATAATATGAAATTTTGCGAGATCAAAGAAGCTCGCGGGTCCAAGGTGCGTGCAAATTTTTGTGGTGTTTGAACATTGCAGGAGCTCGTGGAGAAAAAAAAATAAAAAATGGCTCGAAAAAACTTTCAAAAAAGTGCACTATTTTGGTTTTTTGGCTAGAGCTCCTCGCATGTCTTTTGATCACAAAAAATTGCACAGACCTTGCACACCATCTTCGATCCGGCAAAAATTCATTTTTTTATATTTTTGTTGGTATTTTTTTGAATTTACTGTTCACGGGCATACAAATTAAATTCTTTCCTTTCCCACGGGCTCTTGGAACGTCCAAACGCCATGAAATTTGCATGCACCTTGCGCACTCCGGTATCTTCGACCCCACAAAATTCCAGATTTTTTTAATTTTTTGCTATTTTTTTGGACGGTCAAAGCCCTTTGGCCGGATGGTAATGACGCGGAAGGGCATTTCTATAAGGTGACTTCACGGCAGAGGGGTAAATTTGAGCATGCTTTTGAAATTAGGGGCAAATATGAGTAATGGGTTCGAGGTAGGGACAGATGTAAAATAGCCTTGTATATTTGACCATTTTCTTGTTGTCGTCTTTTCATTTGCCTTTTGCTAGATTGCGATGTGGTCCCATGTGATAGCCTAACGCGCACTCGCGGAACTTTTATAAGGAGTATTTTTTTGTAATTACAAGAAACAAGATTGTGTTCCAATTGTTTAAAAAGGTGATTATAAACCACTTCCTCACAAGAAAACTGGTTGTTCTGTATCTAAAAGTACTTCTCGTTAAATTTATAAGGGAGAATACACATAGTGGATGTCTTTTATTTGCACAAAAATCAAAATAACCAATGTACGACCTTTAGCGGGAATATGTTTCTTGGTTAGGAAGATAGAAATTGACATTTTGTATTGGACTACTCAAAGAAAATACAATATGGGGTTTGAGAAAATGTTTTGGCCTAACTCTCCAATAGACGAAAAAAAACACGTACCAGGATTTTACAAAGACCATTGCCCTCAAATATAAAGAGCTTCATAGCAAATTTCCTCCAAGATCCTAGCATTATGAAATTTATTCATAAGTAATTCATTTCGATGAAGAGCTTAATGTTAGGGATAACAAAAGTTTGAGAATACTGCCCAAGTATTTGTAACATGGCACTTGCTTATGTTATCTCGTTATTACTACATAAATTTAAGTTCTAAGGATATTACCCTAGGAGTAAAATGCCTCAAATTACTGAATATCAAATTAAATAAAACAATGAGGATTGCTTATAATTCATGTTATTATGCACGCAAAAAATGGAGGAAATTTCTGATGAGATTTCTGGACTATCTTTAAAAAAGGGGGTTGAAAAAAGAGATGCTACATGTTGCACCCAACACCAAAAGGGTTCTTTTAAATTATTTAACAAAACACACAATGCTGAAAGAAACATAGAATTGTATTCCGTCCATATAAAAAATAGTTAATTTTCTCGAATCTCCCTTTGTCAGAAATTTATTACTTTGACTATGAATACCACTTCAATTATTTAGATTGAAACTGTAAAAAGATGTATATAGCTTTGTCTCAAAGAGTATTTCAGTAATATGACTAGATTATTAGTTTTTATACACGTATTAGAATATAAATTAGTTCTAAAACTACGTCTTGGAAATCTTGCCTATATTTGATATGGAGGGCGTAATTGCCTGGCTTTCTGGAGCTTAGAAGAAACAAGACCACATGAATTGCCTACAATACATATTCTGATTCATGTGCACAC
>NC_041390.1:520846388-520851190 GCF_002162155.2 Triticum dicoccoides | reverse complement strand
TAAATCTGTCCCATATAAATTGACGGTGCAACCCTATGATCCAAAACACAACAAGTAGTATTTCCTTTGGATAGAGATAGATTATGCCATGTAGAAATCATTTACGATATTTAACTAGCTAATAACTCTTTGTTGGACAAATCAAGATGAAATAACATCACTTGCTTTGTTGTGTTCAAGGCTTGAAGCTATAACTTATACAGAAAATACAAGTGACATAGAAAATGTGGCTCGTACTATCCGGTGCACTCAATTTTCTTCGCCAATCCAAAAAGTTGTGCAAAATAATTTAGTTACTCGCTTGTCCATGGTTTTCATTTTTTCCCTTTTTCGCAGGCATACAGAGAGGTGTTTATTTGGTGAGTATAATTTGCTGACAATATGAATTTTAGTCAGATTCTAGCAAAGATTCTCTGAATCTGGTTCATATTCTCATATGTTGAGGTAACACTTTACCAAATTGGAAATTAAAATGACCAAGATTTCTGAAATATCAATTATTTCTTTTTTAAAGGAATATAGTAATATCGAGAAGATACCAATTACCCCTAATATCAGCACCAACACCATATCAAAAGCTTGTCAAGATATCATGTATGCGCACAACCAAATTATTTCAAGAAAAGAACAAGAAAAGCATGACCACAAACACAACTAGGACAGCGCATAAATGAGCAACAACACCAACCACTCTCTTGGCATTACATAAAATTGCGTGATATTTTCTTCAATACAGAAGCCTCGAAAGGGAATAACACATTCGTGTCGCCATTGCCAGATCCAACCACTGAAAGCCAGATATTTGGTGTTCACACCGAAGGACAAGTCTGAGCAAACTCGAAGCAATTCATGGAAGAAGGGAACGAGTTGTAAGCACCTCCATTGCTAGGTACAACCAACTAAGGTCTTGTTTGATTCATAGGATATAAATATCATATGAAAGTCATAGAAAATAAGGTGGCATGTATATCTGTTTCTATAGGAAAAAAAATGCCATTTGGTTCATAGGATATTATTTTCTTCACTACGCACTACATGAGCCCGTCCAAGGATAAGCACTCAAGTTTCATCATAGCTTAATCGTTGGCCTCATCGTTGAGGTACATCAAATATCCAGTGAAAACTTCCGATGTGACACTCCCGTGCTGCATCTGTACGAGTCACAATATACTGGCATCAACCTCACCGCCAGGGGCGGACCTGGAGCTAATGCCACCCTGATGCACCATTTTAACATGGCCTAATTCAAGCAACGGCATATTGAATAAAGATGTGTTTCATAACTTCTAACACATATTATTGGACATATATAATAGAAGGCAATGTATAAAAATAAAATATAGCAGTTAAAATACATAGGGTTCACTACAATTAGGGGTTTAATCGGCTAGTTACAACTTACAAGATTTTTTTAACAAACAATTACAACTTACAACTTCATGACATAATCAAGCAGGTTAATAGTTCATACCAAATGATTTTAGCAACTTGCAGACATGTTTACAAAAAACAAACACGGACTGCGGAGGACAAAATAGGATCAACTATAGTCTGTAGAAATTGTTTACCGCGTGTGGCGTGCCTGCCCGGGCCGTTGGCATCTTCGCGCTAATTGGCTGGTGAAAGGTCGGTGTGCTTGGGTGTGGCCGAGGGGGCGTCCTGGCATGGGTGCTGCCGTGCTGGCCGGCGTCCGGCGTGTCCTTGTCCTTGTCGTCGTCGTCGATGTGGCTGCCGGCGCGACCGAGCGAGGAGTTGGTCGGAAATGGAGGAACCTGCATCGTAGGATTCTATGAAGCGTACGCATCTAAAGGAGTTCCGGAGCTGAGATCGATCGATCAAAACGCTAGGATCGCTAAAACGTGGAAAGCGGCCTCAGGGTCACATGTGCTTTCAGCCCGTTCAAGTGGCCTGGCTGGGGATCCTGATGCCCATGGGCTTTTTAGATGGCAGGCGATGGTGCACCCGCTTGCGACACTGATGAAGTCATCACTATCGAAACTTTGTCTTACGCGTGAGAAAAAAAGGCACGGCCTCGCACCCTTCGCGTATTTGTTACCTGATGAAAAAATACCCGCTCGATTCATAGCGCAGCACTCGAAGTGGCCGTTGCTTCTGACCGTTGCGATCCGCACCTATATATACATACTGCTAGGCAGCTAGCCATCCACATCTTGGCAAGAAAACTAGTTAGCCACAGCGTCGTCGCGCTCGTCAAAAGCCCAAAACCCTCGCGCGACATGACCTCCAACGGCGGCGCACCAAACCCATGGCGGCTGCCTCCTCCTCTGCCGCCGCCGCTGCCACGGGGGGGCTACCGGTGCTATTTATGCGGTAAGTGGTGGCCAACAGTCCCGGCCCTTGGAGGCCACATGTCGTCTCGCCGCTGCGCCAACAAGCGCCGCCGCCGCCGCCGCCAGGAGGACGCGCCGGTAAGCCAGCCCCTGCCCGTCTCGACTCCCCCCGACTCGACTCTGTCTGCTCTAATCGACTATGTCTGTATTTTGCGCAGGTGGGGTCGTGGCTATTGGCTCCGAACCGCTTCTTCTGGGAGGAGTACCGCCATGGAGGGCGCCCTCCGGTGGAGATAAACTTCCTTGGGCTTTTGGCGAGCCGGACATGGAGGGCGCCAGCGCCACAGCCGGTCATGGACCACGAGGATGCAGAGCCGCAAGTTATCGACCTGACTTTGAGGCTCTGATCGGTCCATGCAAGGCGCGTGTTGCTGGTTGCTGCCTAGTCGGATTAGACAGCAAGGAATATTCAAACTTGGTTCGTATCAGCGTTTGCTGTGTTTAAGCTATATCTTATTGTGTTCTTCGCTATTCGGATGAATATCGTCCATGTTTAAGATTCAATCGCCTTTATTTTGTTTAATACTATAATGTAAAAGAGTGTTCCTTGCTGTGATCTTCTGATCTTTGGTGTTCGATAGATCTCAAAGGGAAGAGATATAAGTCATTATTTGTTGCGTTTGCATCCAAGTTTTTTTAGACATTCAAACTTGGTTCAGACTTTTTGTTCTACAGCAAAACTTGGTGTACATTGTCTTTCATAGATCATTACTTTCTTAAAATGATAAAGTGGTAAATTTTGGGCTCCATATGTTGGTAAATTTTGATCGATGTAAAAGGAATCTTTAGTCATGCAAAAAGGCAAGTCGATGGACGTTGGGATCGATTGCATGCAAACATTAACGCGCGTTCACCTGTATCCTTCTTTTTAACCGTATATATCCCACTCTCAGCCATTAGCTACTTACCATTCTAGTTACGTATTACCATTCTATAGGAAGAATGGTGGACATCCCTGGACTCTCGCTACCCTTCGTTGAGCTGGCCTACACTGATGCCGTTGACAGCATGAGCTGGTTAATTAATATCATATATACAATTAATCCAAGGAGATCTCATTTTCTTCTATCAATCGACTGAACGGTATTTTACCCATGGTGAATATTTGTTCATTCTAGATCAAAGCTTTGTCACGACGTAATACCACTTTTAGTACATAAACCCAACCGATTTTTTCACGAGTTGCCGCACACGCTTGCTAACCAACCCAAGCGGTAACTACAGTTGTTCAACGTAAGATAAGCCTTTCATCTGTTTGGTACTCCACAGTCCACACAGAGTGAGGTGGGTCGTCGTTGTCTTCCCCTTAAGCATGCAACGAGGGGCACATGCAGCATGCGCTCTTAGACGTAGCCGAAGCAGTAGTCCAGCGCTCAAGCTTACACCGTGCACCAGTCACTCATGGCCAACGCGGCCGACGTGCTAAAGCTCGTGGTGTGTCTCGAGCGCCCGCGTGGCCATACACACCTTAAGCCGCTGCTGGGCTTCGCATGCGGTCATGTCTTGGCGCTCATCCAACCCACCCCAATGCTCTCTAATATGCTCGTCGCCCCGGTGCAACAGCAAGGCGCGCAGCAACAGCCGCTCCTTTGCCATCAAAGTGGATCTCAACCAGCTCATCATTTTCATTCTTGTCAACCCCGGCCGGCGTAAGCCGCGTGATGCAGGAGGCCGAGTTCTCCAACGCCACCGTCAGGAGAACCCTCGAGGAGGAGGCCGCGCTCACATGATGTCCTCTTACTCCGTTGTGTGCACGACCGTAGAACCCAATCCCGTATGCCTCGCCAAACTCCATGTCGCCAACGCGTGCAAGCTCTACTTGGTCATCGACGTTCCGCACCAATGCGCCTAGGTCGCGTCCGTGTATGGACGTGTCTCTCATGGGTCAGAGTTATTGTGTGTTTCTCTTCTGGACACATCGGTAGCAACGTGCATACATATATGCATCTCCAAGACGAATCAACATGTCTCCTTCAGCTCCTCTCGCGTGTTTCGCTGCGTGAACTTGTGCATCTACTCCGACGGAAAGTTGTAACGGCGCATTACCTCGTTAGGCAGACCGAGCTCCCGTGCATGTCTTGCCTCGGGTTACCAAGGCGGCACTAATTAGAGCAACTCCAACGCGTTGATCTATTTCATCCGCGCATGTCTGTTTGAGTTGCGGCGGACAGAAAAATCGGTGAAATACGTTGACCCAAGCGAACGCGCATTCGCGTTTCGTCCACCTGGTGACCCATTTCTGGCCCAGATTTGGGCCTCATTTGTGTCGACGCCGGCACGAAGTGGGCGCGCGCCTACTCCTCCCCCAGCCAGCCAGTCAGTGGCACGGGCCATTCTATTCCACCCCATCAACAATAAGCTCTCGCCCGCCCCACCCCGTCGTCGCCGCCGCCCAATTTTGGTGCCAACAATCCATGCCCACACACCTTCCCCGCATACCGCCACCTCCCA
>NC_041390.1:520822149-520845989 GCF_002162155.2 Triticum dicoccoides | reverse complement strand
ACGTAGTCACCCCCGCGCCACCGGCAAACTCCTTCGTCTGACGACGCCACGCTCGCCTGATGCCGCCAGGCCAGCTACCTGGTCCAGGGGAGGCGCGCATCTCTTTGCTGGCCAGCTTCTTCGCGCGACACCCGCAAGCTATTCGACAATTTGCCCCCAAGGTACAAATGGACTCTGATGATTCCTCATCCGACTATTGTGAAGAAAATTTCCAACCCCGTCGGAGAGAAAAGGAAGAGATTTGCCCAGGAGCAAGAGAGTGCTAGGGAGGATGTCGAGCGTACGTTTGGTGTTCTGCAATCTCGATGGGGCATCGTTCGGTAACCTGCTAGAACTTGGATCACCAAGACGTTGTGGGAGGGTGATGACTGCTTATGTGATTATGCACAATATGATCGTAGAGGATGAGCGTCCGAAACTTATCTACGATCAAGAGTTTCAGTTCCAGGGTGACAATGTTGTGCCTGAGTATTGAGGAGGAGCGGCAATGTTTGCACAGTTCATCCAATTTCATCATCAAATGCGTGATTAGAAAACTCACATTCAGCTACAAGATGATTTGGTTGAGCATATGTGGACGCATGTTGACAACCAATAGATGTATCTTTCTTTTAAATATATTTGAGACAATGTAATTTTTATTCGTCTTGTAAACTATGATATATTTATTTGGGTTCTGGAACTATATTATATTTGTTTGCTTATGAAATTATGCAAAAATGTGTGTATATTGGTTGAAACATGACGACAAGCCGGTCGCACGGGCAAATATAGGTCTGCGCATTGAACGCATGCTGACCCAAATGAAAAAGAAAACAAATGCTGCGTGAGCGACCGACCCAAACGAACGAAAAGCGGAAAAAACATGTGTCCATCTAGATCGGAGCGTTGGAGTTGCTCTAACAGCGTACTACCTCGTTATGCAGACCGAGCTCCCGTGCATGTCCCGGCTCGTTGACCTCGGCGTGGTGCAGCTCCCTCCTCGAGCTGCTGGTGGACGTCGACATGGGCAGGAAGGAGAAGGCGCTGGTCTTTCTTGGACATGCGCAGCGCAGGCGCTTTCTGACCAGTGATCGGAAGTAGATGCAGCACACGTTGACGTGCAGCCGTGCAGGTGATCAACTGTGGTAGAAATTTCTTTTCTCAAAGATTATTTATTAAGTACATTATGCCCTCTAATTTCTAAGCCCTCACACGTAATTGCAATAAAAAAATAGCGTGTTGGATTTAACGTCGGTCTTCTCCAAATGCTATACAAGTTATATCATGCTAATAGCGTGCCATACTTGAAAATAGGGTTTTGTAGAAAAATGTCAAATATATCAAACAAAAATTAAGGCTTTCATAATTTATAAGAAAAGGGAACATTCCTAATTGAACAGACAAGCATATCAGAGATAGGATCAGGGCATGTACAGACCTAATTTGCAAGGAAAGGGGATAATCCTCTATTTCTTGTAAAGTGGTTGTGGCAGGAAGCCGGGAATAATTACTGTGGATACTACGTTTGCGAGTCTATCCGTCACACGACCTGTGAGCGGGGCTACACTAAAAAACAATATGAAGTGCGTAAGCAATAATATTCAGAATTTTACTTTATTACCATCTTTTGTGTTGAGTTTCATTCATTCATATATATGTATTGACCCCCTTCTTCAAATTAGATGTTTCGGCTGCGGGATGAACTCCTAGCACCAGATCGCATGCGAGGAATTCAAAAGGAATTGGCGGCATTCTTTCTTGACCACGTGATCAATAAAGACGGAGAATACTATGTGGACACTGTGTTCATATATAATTAGGGGATTATATTGTAAGAGATCTTATATTGTATATATGTAGCCAATAATGTCGGATAGATATACGAAAACTTGTTGTTCGACCAATCTCTCGGAGAAGGAGAGGTCGATATCACTTCTCTCTGTATGCATATGTTCATGAAGATCTTCTGTTTCCTTCATTTTTCTTACTAGCTAGCGTGTCGAGTGCTCTCTATACGTATAGTACGTAGCGTCGACCAAGCACAGAGATAAGAGAGGCCACTTCTCTCTATTAATTAATTAGCTACCTAACACAATATATGAAACACCTTAATTAACCATACAAAACCCTCAAATCCCCCCCCCCCCTTCAGAAAAAAAACAAAAATCCTAGCCCCTGAACAGCTGACGCGTGGATGCTTATTGGTCCCGGTTCGTGCCACCAACCGGGACCAAAGGGCCTCCTGCCTGGGCTCGCCGCACCGGCCACGTGGAGGCTCATCTGTCCCGGTTCGTGTAAGAATCGGGACTAAAGGCCTAGGGCTTTAGTAACGACCCTTTAGTCCCAGTTCAGAAATCAGGACAAATGCCCATTACAAATCGGAACAAATGGCCCTTTTTCTACTAGTGCTGGCCCGTGTGTGATAACAATGTTATCATTGACCCTGTGGCATTGACGTACCAAAAGTGTGTCAGTGATGATACAATTTAGCGGTTCAATGCTACTCGGATCTGTAGTAGTGAGAGGAGTCAGTGCATGTCATGGATGGGGGCGAGCTCAACATCAGCTATGGACTATTGTGCGCCAACATGGTTGATTTTTTTCTTCAGGTTTTCTTTAGGGAGTGTTCGAGTCTGCTTTGGGACAGCGAGGCGACGGCGATGTTCCCATCTAGGAATAATGTTCTCCCTACTCTTTCCTACCTTCTTGGTGTGCTTATCATCGACCGAGTGTGTGTGAAGCCATGCCCATGACAGGTCTTCTGGGATGTGGTCGGTGTAGATTTTCGGTGAATTCGTCTGAATTCCACCGGCGTTTGTGGTATTTGGAGTTTGAACATGCCCTTATCAGTGTTTTCTTCTCCGGGGCGGCGATTCGCCTTGTAGATCACAGCCACCGGCGTCTTTGGTGTGCACTGACGACTTCCCGGCCACTAATTCTACAAACTCCTGGATTTAAAAAAGTTTGCTCCGACGAGGCGAAGGCCCAAAGAAGGTAGAAGTCTTCAGCACCTCCAAGAATTTGAACGTGATTATTATTTTTGTATGAGTTTATTTGTCAGGACACGTGAAGCTTAATACATGGGTTAAGTCATTTTTCGCCAAAACAACAAGAACAACAGCATAGCTCACACCACAAGCACGTTCTTCTGCTTGCAGGCCGATGAACACTTGTGTTTGGAGGACTCATTATATATTGTCTTACTTGCTTCAGAACGCATGATCGGAAACCTTATATACATTTTTTTTAAACAAGGCAAAATTGTAAACCTTATATTATATGTAGACCTAATAACGCTAGCTCTGGTACTTCAGAAAAGGCACAAGTATTCGCAAAATTTCCTCAGCCTATGGTACCTGGACTTCCGAAGGAAGCAGCACCCGAACTCCCCGAGTGGGTGGATCGTTTTCTTTTTTTGAGAAAACGTTCTCCCTGGTTGGCTTGACCGTATGTCGCTCGCCTATATAAAGTAAACCCCTCACCACTTCGCAGTCACGCCCTAGGCCCTAGGGCTTCTCTCCGGTCGCCTTAGACAATCGTTCGTCATGTCCTCGAACAGCTGGTCCCCAAACCCACGGCCACGCCCGCCGCCGCCCCAACCCGCTAATCCCGAGGTTTTCCCGTGCCCACGCTGCGGCGTGGTGTGGAGAACGCACCAGGCCCTCGGAGGCCACATGTCGAGGAACTCCTGTGCCCCCGGCCGCCCGAACCCGTGGGGGCCGCTCGTCTCCTCGGCGCCGGCAATCGCACCTCCAGCGCCAGCGATTGCACCTCCAGCGGCGCCGACTGGACACGGCGCGAGCCCCATTCCGCTGTGGCTGCTGGCCCCCAACCCTTCCTTTTGGGCGGCGTACCGCAGCGAAGGGCGCCGCCCGGTGGAGATAGACTTCCTCGGTCTGCTGGAGGCGCCTGAGGTGAACGGGAACGCGCAGCCCGTTGACGGCACCGCCGGGGAAGAGATCAGCCCGGAGATGTCGGCTTGAGCCACTACGTGCTCATCTCTACCTCGACTGCGCATCCTAGTTAGCTAGTCCGATCGATTAGCTGCATACTCTGTAAGGGAGAAACTATGCTTTGTTTGTTTTCATCTACTTTCGTACTTGCGTTAGTTTGTTACTTTGTTTCATCTATTTTCGTATTGTGATCCTTCGTTGTATCATCGGATAGATCTCGATGGGGGAAACATATGTGATTGCCTATTGAATATTGATCGTGTTTTACAATCTAGTTGGCTGTTTATAATTACCTGCTATACTTTCCTCAAATGAATGAATGAATGCTGCAGAAAATATTAAAAATATTCCAGGCATACAGTAATCTTCGATGTAAATTGTGCGAAACATTCCCGGGCGAGGTTATATGTGGTAGGTGGTTATTATCCAAATTAATTGTAACCCAGAAAATATCCGAAAGATTCTTTTTTCATCAGCTAGTCGAAGTTGGGACGGGGTGGGAGCGCATGCAGACACAGAGCATGATGTTCCCGTGTTTCTTCCCTTTTACGCGTCTTTCATTCTTCAAACGTAATTAATAAATACTAACCATTCTCGTCCATATATACGTCAATACGTGCATTAATGGAGCTCTTGGGGTGTAATCTCCACATCATCTACCTGTATCCTTTCTATAAAGAAAAGATTGGAAATGAGCCGCGGCATTAAATTACGAGTTAATTTCATTTTCACCCTTAAGTTTTAGGTTTGTGACATGTTTTATCAAATGTTCTTTCTTTCGCCCAGTTTATGCAAATTGCTCCACTTTTTACCCCGAAAAATGTTTTTTGTTTGTACGTTCTGATTAGCCGGCTGCTCGGCTCGACGCAAGTTCATCCAACGTGAGGCAGCCATACTTGACCCGCTAGCCAGCTTTCTTCCACGCTAGCGGTTAGCTCCTTCCTGGTCACTCGCTCGTCTCAGCTCGCATGCGGTATTGGAGAAAAAATAAAACGGGCACAAGGCATGGTCCAGCGCTCTCGCTCACGATCTCATTTGTATCATCCCAGAGTCTTGATCGAGAGCACGAGAGCCATGCATGAAAGCCATCGAGGATGCGCACGGCAAGGTGGACGACGTTGTTGCTGGGGCCGCCGTGCAGTGGTGGCAGCGTAGCAACTAGCTGAGCTTTGGGAGCGCGCGACGGGCAGAGGTTGTCGAAGACGTGCCGCCGACGAACCGCACGGAGCCCGACTGCGGCCGAGAGCAGCACCACACACACGTCGCCACGGCGGCCTCCAGGTACCTCGCGCCCATGGGCACTACGAGGCGTGACACCGCCGTTCACCCACGACCACTACTGCGCAAGTTGTCGCCCGCGTCAGGCGACGACGGTGCTGCATCGGCTGGACAACGACGACACCGCCACTCAGGATGCAACCGATGCGGCAAGAAGGACGGCAGAACTGCTGCTCCCAAGTCTACCGACAAGTTGATCGGAAAAAAAAATCTACCGACAACGTCGCCCAGGTCTGCCTCTCGCCGTTCCTATCGGGCACCTGTTTTACATTTAAATAGACAAGCAATCTAAAACATATGGATAATGAAGATTCAATGGCATCTAGAAGACCCAGGCAATGGCAGTGCCCTACCCTCCTTCTGAAAATCTCCCTTAATTTTATCAAGATCAAGACTTTTGAATATCCCTCTCTCAATGTAGCACATCATCAAATCACTAGTTCACTACGCCATGCACCAGATATCTTTGCTATCTCTGCTGCACAACTCGGTCTTGATGATTTTCATTGCTGAGAAGGTCTTTTCAACGGTTGTTGTCACTACCTGTAGTAGCAATGCCACAATGAGGCAATAAACCGTAGGAAACATGATGTGCTTTTCATGTTCAACCATGTTTTCAGTTAGGCTTGCAATATCATGACAAAATCTAAAGTCAGCAGTTCTTCTCATATGAATAATGAATAGATCAAGGTTATCTTTTATATGTTCGGTTAATAGTTAAAGAAAGCCTCATGATAAATCTATGTGAGTCGAGCAAGCTTTTTCACATTGAAATTAGAAAACGAGTCTCTAGGGTCAAGATAAGAGAAGTCTTGGGGTAACTCTAAAAATACCTCATTAAAATGATGATCAAACTATGTAGTGATTGAATCTATAGCAGCATAGATGGTGTCCGCACGAAAAAATATGATCAACGGTGACATTGTTTCGCTTAGCTCTTCTTGATTTTACCAATTTTGTAAAGATTTCAACCATATTGGATATTAAAATATCTTTTTAGTGCAAAAGGCTTTTTCATTTTCCAAGAGTGGCTGACAACCATCATTTCTCCAATTGATCAAACGTGTTCTCACATCCGTAACCAATGACATTGCCTAGAATGATACAATTATAATTTTGGATACATGTATGTTTACGTGAAAAAAGTATCATGCAAAATAAATATATGTAACTTAATCCATCAAATACCTGACAACATTTTGATACTTCTTTTCCAATAGAAAAAATAAATCATTTTTCATACAAAGGATTATTAATATCATCTTCATGATGAAAATAAAGCTAAAAGTCACCATTTGATGAACCCTACTGCCCTACATGGAATACACGCACATCATCCTAAAAAAGCCAAAAACATGTATCACAAAACAGAAGTAAAAAAACACAATAACATACTTCAACACGTACCTATCAATCACGACCATTTGTTCTTTCACCGGCATATTAGGAGAGTCGTCAATAAGAATAGAGAAAAGACAACCACCCATATCTTCTTTGATTGCTTTGGTGACAGCATTTGCAAAATGAGAAGCAAGGATATTTTTTTGAATTTCTCCAGAAGTCATTTTGTCATTCTTCGGACATAGCTCATCAAATGCAAGCTTCACATCTGCATTTATTTCTTTGAACCAATCAAGCATCTCTAAAAAAATTCCGTTCGTTCAAAGTAGAAGAATCATCGTATCCACATAATGGTTCACCTTGCACTGCTAGATAATTTACAATGCCCAAAGATGTATCCACCACACGAGTTTCATACTTGATAAGTGAATCTTTTTTGTAAGTTGTAACTTTTACTTTTCGCAATTTGCCAAGATTTCTAAAATCATCGCATGCTATTTTTGAAATATTGTGGATGCCACATGGACCACGCACATGCTTACAAAATGTTGAGACCATGTTTTTCCAACAGTCAAAACCCAATTTGAAGAAGACATCATGAACAAGATTTATCATCCACTCGGCCATGCTTAAACGGATAACAACAGATGCAATAAGCCTCGTCCTGTTCTACAGTATATTCCAAACAATGAAAGTCCTTAACCATTGTGGCCAAAAGCATCTTTGATCTCTATTTGGAGGGAAACTTTGACTACTTGGTCGAGTTGGACCCCTTGTAGATAAGAAAATATAACATCATCTCTAATGTTGATCTATCATGTGGAATGCGAAGTCATGGATCACCATTTATGTAATCTAAACTAAAAACAAAACAGGTATCTCTTCAACTATGAGAACATAAAAATTCTCTTGCACAAAAAATTCAGTGGAATTTGTTGTCTGTTCTTCCACTTATTTCGTTGGCATAAAATTTGCATTCTCTTGTTCTTTGGATCTTGATCTTGATGATTGGCATGTGCCGAAACAATGACACTTTCACAAGTGTTTGGATTGGAGCTACTACCACTACAAGTACTTCAAAATATATAGTCAAATATGCAATTAACAACATTAAATTGTCACTAAAATCAATTTGAGTCGCATATTACAAGTTGTAGAAAAATGCTACTAAAATTCAGAGAAATATACGTCTCCCTGTTTTATTTGGCTTTGCTAGAAACTTCCCCTTCCTCTCTATCATTTGCCAGCATCGTTGAAACACCGGACTACACACTGCAGGCCATGAAGGATGCGGAGCTGTCAACCCATGCTCGTCTCTCATTGTCGTCTCTCGCTAGGCCCGAGCTTTAGTCGCCACTCGCTATCACTGCCCGCTAGGGCCCAACCCATCATCGCCATTGGCCGAACCTTCATCCTCCTGGCCCTAGCCAGCCGCCACCGCATTAGCTAGGGTTGCTGCGCGCCACGTGCGTGTGCGTATCAGTGACTCAATTTGTCTGCATTCGTGCGTGGCGCTCTGTGCTGGCTAACATACTCGTTGGCTTGATCTAGTATTGTTTCGATGAATCGATCGGTTCCTGGCCCAATACACTATGTCTGGCTGGCTGTTTGGCCCATCCGGCCATGTATCCACGGAATGAAAGGCCTCTCTCTATCTGTGTTAGCATTTTTCTGTAGTGATAAAAGCAAGCAAGACAAGTGATAGCAACGAGCAGTATGCATTGATATAAGTTCTTCTTCTCAAATTAAGGTATGGTATTGGCCATACCTTGCCCATAGGGGTCCTCCGCCTGTGGTGGAGTAGAACCTAGCTCTCCATGGCGTGAGATTGCTTCCGTAATTGTGTGATGACAATTAAGCCTGGATATCGCGGAGGTTGTCTGCTCTCGCAGGAAAACTAGTATGGTTAGACTTTTTTTTGCTGAGTCAAGCCAAACGAAGCCACCACAAATGAGCCGAGCAGTGCATGCCTGAGAAACGAGAGCAGAGCCACTACAAGAAATATGTCAATTTGAGACCATCAATATTGGTCATCGAATGGTCATTGTTTTTCATTTGCGACCTTTTTGTGACCAAAAACAGTTGATCAAAAGCTAACCGTCTTTAATGGAAGTTGACGACCTTTGTTGTGAAATGCTCGTAGAAGGCAATGACCAAAATAAAAGGTCGTTGGTCCAACGATCAATTATTTTGGTCATTTGCTGTTTGCCTAGGTCACGTCGGATACAACGTGGCAAGCTGACGTGGCAAAATTGCGAGCAATTGAATTGGTCGTTGATAAGAATCAGCCCAGTCCAATTTGGTGCTTTACATGGGCCGAGCCCAACAATTCAGACTTTTTATATTTTTTCTGTCAATTTTTTCGGCTTCATGGGCCAAGCCAAACATTGCAGCCATTATTACTATTGGGCCATGGCGTTTTTGTCTAAACAAATTTAGTTTTTCTTTTTTTGAAAGGAAGGGTCCACTAGTTAGATGGGTCCCGGTTGCCAAGTCCTATTAAAGTGGGGCCCTTTTGACAACATCATATTCTTCAGATTTCAATTTGACAGAAATAAGTAACCATATTTAAATAAGAACAGACAGAAAACACAAGTGATACTTCAAATAACAGCAGCGAGAATCAATCACTCACACAGATATACTGGGCACCTTCTGTCATATGACACGGTTACAAGCTCTACTAGTGTTATAACAGAGATACAAATACAATCACACGCAGACAGATATAGTGACAATCACAACGATAATTGACAATCAACACAAACAGGGCTCCTGCTCCAGTCAGATGAAACCGCCGCTACACTGGACTAACAGAACAGCAATAGAACTATCATCATGCCTTCGACCGTCGCCATGTTACATGAACCAGAAGAGAAGAATCAAAACACCGGAGCCAATATATTCTGAACAGACCATTCAAAAAAAGGGCAATTTCTTTAGAATAATAACACAAATTTAGCTAGTACAATGATTTTTGTTCTCTAGTTAGTTAAAATGAGATACCCGTGCATACAATAAAGGTGATGCAAGGAAATAGAGCATTTTATTCATAGCACACAGAGTATCAATATTAGGTTCTTATGGGCTTATTCTTATGCCTAAAGCAAGTAAGAAAATCTGACCAAATAAGCAACTACTCCATAAACTAAAACATCAGGACTGTTTAAGCAAACTAATCTTTTTGTGAAAAATGGACTAGATAATTGGTTTTCCATACACCATCCCTTGCAGTTAGCAAGAACATGATGCACAACGTTCACATGAACACATACCATACTGTCCCCTACATTTTATAGCTAGGATCATACCCTCTCTTACCAGTTGAACAATGCATTGACTAGTTATTAGCAAAGCAGCAACCAACTGTAGTGATAATGCAAAACCAGCTTCTATGCTTTTGCATATGTCTATACTATCGATATGCTTTGGGAAGTAGAGGCAGATATTGAACATCCTTGAATAAAAGATACCAGATTACAATGTTGTGGATATATAGTTACTTGGTATTTCAATATTTCATCTTAACACAACAGAACTACCCCAACCCTGTATATTAAATTAGGAGATGCATTGCAAATGTCTAAAGCAATGTTATGCACTATATCCATCTCATTATCTCATGGCATGCAAACTAAGATTTCACCCACCCCAAACTTCAGTATTTCGTGGTACAATGAAAGAGCGGTTCAGCCAAGTATCTTTCTGCTCTATGATTTTGGTTTCAGCTATTTACTAATGAAACAGAATAATAAGTATTAACCAGTCCAAACAAGCACCTCACTGACACAAGAAGTGTTGCCATCAAATTCATCTTACTTCATGCCGAGATTGATGTGCTCCTGGATATCAAAGCCAAAGCATCCGGTGTCGATGAAGTTCCTCTTGAGCAACTCGTACTCCTTCACCTTCAGGCCACTGCTACTTCTTGAGCTTGCGTTGGTTTTTCTCTTGAAGAGGAAAGGGTGATGCAGCAAAGTAGTGATAAGTATTTCCCTCAGTTTGAGAACCAAGGTATCAATGTAGTAGGAGATAAAGCTCAAGTCACGAAATACCTGCACAAACAATCAAACAACTTGCACCCAACGCGATAAAGGGGTTGTCAATCCCTTCACGGTTACTTGCAAAAATGAGATCTGATAGAGATAGGTAAAAGTAAACAAACGGTAAAGTAATGTTTTTGGTATTTTTGGTTTATAGATCGAAAAGTAAAACATTGCAAAATAGTAGATCGGAAACTTATATGATGGAAAATAGACCCGGGGGCCATAGGTTTCACTAGAGGCTTCTCTCAAGAAAGCAAATAATACGGTGGGTGAACAAATTACCGTCGAGCAATTGATAGAAAAGCGCAAAGTTATGACGATATCTAAGGCAATGATCACGAATGTAGGCATCACGTCTGTGTCAAGTAGACCGAAACCATTCTGACTACTACTATTACTCCACACATCGACCGCTATCGAGCATGCATGTAGAGTATTAAGTTCATGAAGAACCACTACAAAAAAAGACACATCCGTGACATTTTGGGCCGAACAAATTTTTTTCTGTCATGCTTATGACACTTCTATGACGATAATTGTGACAAAACCCGGTATCATCATAGATGTGGTGGGCTCCTACTTCTACGATAAAAATCATGATAGAAAATGAGCTTTTCGTCCTGGGCGGGCCGGAGTCGCAGTTGCATGACATTCTTTGGGTCGTCCATGACTGAAAAAACCGTGGTAGAAGCGAGGGCGAGGAAAATATCATGGAGTTCTCGGTGACGGTCGGTGGTTGGGGCCGAGCATGCGCGTTTCTCTCTTACACGTACGCGCGTGGGTGCGAGGCATTGGGCTCTAACTGAACCCGAGCGAGGAGTTCGCCTACTGAAGCCGAGTGATTGCACTGCAAGCTACGCGTTACTGTACCCAAGCGACCGATCGATCTGGCTGTTAACTGAACCCGATCGAGCGATTACTTCGCTACTGCTGCTAACTGAAGCCGATCGAACCTGCTGCCTCTTGATGAATAGTGAGTGTTTGTTGGGGGGTTGGATGAACAGGACCCCGTGGTAGTAGAGGGCGTTGCCGCTGGATGAACAGGACCCCAATCGAGCCGGTTGGGGGTGGATGAACAGGACCCTGTGGAGGGCTGGATGAACAGCAGGTGATGGAGGGCTGGTTGAACAGTAGCCGGTGGAGGGCTGGTGAACAGTAGCCCGTGGAGGGGTGGTTGAATAGGACCCCATGGAGAGGGCTGGTTGAACAGTAGTTGGTGGAGTAGCACGCGACGGAGGCTGGATGAACAGGAGCCCGTGGATGAACAGTCGCAGGTGGAGGCTGGAGGAGGTCGACGGTGGATGAACAACAGCTCGTGGAGGCTGGAGGGGGTCGACGGTGGAGATGAACAGTATCCCGTGGATAAGCCATTGGAGGAGCGATGGATGCTTGATGAACAGGAGCCCGTGGATGAACAATAGTTGGTGGATGCAGGAGGGAGACGCCGTGGATGAGCAGTCGTAGGTGGGGGCTAGAGGAGGTCGATGATGGATGAACAATAGCCCGTGGAGGCTGGAACGAGGCATTAGACGGTACATGAACAGTAGCCCGTGGAGTCCCATTTTGCGGTACGCCACACCCCTCCCAAAGAACAGGACCCCCGTTTCGACCGTAGGAGGTCGAAGAGAAGTCTGTTTCCTCCGTTTTGCGGTACGCCACATCCTCCCGATCAACAGGACCCCGTTTCGACCATAGGAGGTCGAAGAGAAGTTCGTTTCCTCCATTTTGCGGTACGCCACACCCCTCCCGGTGAACAGGATCCTGTTTCGACCGTAGGCGGTCAAACACAAGGCCGTTTTCTCCGTTCTGCGGTACACCAAGCCTCGTTTCGGCTGTTCCGTCTAAGTCGGTTGGCTCCTGATGAACACGACACATTCCATTGCCTCTCGATGAACGCGACGACACAGTTTCTCCGTTTTGACCCAGCCGGTTGGCTGCCGATGAACAGGACACTGTCGCTGCCTCTCCATGTACACAAGCCCTGGCCGTACGTATGCGCGAGTGGGCGTTGGAGACCCCGCCCGTATGTACGTACGTGGCCGTATTTACTCTTGCACCCTGGCTGTACGTACGTGTACATGCTACGTGCGCGCCTGTACTATGACACGTGTCCTTCCTTACTCGGCCATAGTTCATCGTTGTAGCCTGCAGACAGACCGATCGACCTATATGTACGTACACGTTCGCGAACAGAATGACAACGATACATACGCTCCAACCAGGTGAGTCCCGACTGTCAGGGAGGATAAGGAGGCACTTCCTTGTGTGCGAAGATGTAGCTAGTGGGTCCCAGCAGTCAGGGGGGACTTTTTTTTTGCGAAATACGGTGTCCCGTCCGGTGGGTCCCTGCTCTCAGGTGGAGGAATCATTATTTTTCACGTAATAAGGAGGCACTTCCTTGCTGCGGCCGTGGACCCAGCTGTCAGCCTCTCCACATACAGTACTCTTCCGATGGAAGTCGTTTCTTGACCACATTTACCACGCCGCGCCGAGAGCACCAAGATGGTGGACGACGACGAGGCCTATGAAGGGGATGACACGGAGCCGGGTAAGACGCGGTAGTGGATGCCCACGCGAAGAGGAGTATGAGGGTTCACTGGTTCGACTGCGGTGTGAGGCTGTCGTCGCTACAAAAGAACAGGCGGTGTGGGTGAGTAGAGGGATGGCCTGGCCAGCGGTGTGAGTAGTAGTGGGCGGTGAGGCCTCCGCGGCAGCGCAACCGGCCATGGAAGGCAGGAGCACGCGGCACGACTGACGCTGGTTTGGGCGGTGATACGTCTCCAATGTATCTATAATTTTTGATTGTTCCATGCTATTATATTATCTATTTTGGATGTTAATGGGCTTTATTTTACACTTATATATTATTTTTGGGACTAACCTATTAACCGGAGGCCCAGCCCAAATTGTTGTTTTTTTTGCCTATTTCAGTGTTTTGCAGAAAAAGAATATCAAACGGAGTCCAAACGGAATGAAACCTTCGGAAGCATGATTTTTGGAACAAACGTGATCCAGAGGACTTGGAGTGGACGTCAAGCAACCAACGAGGTGGCCACGAGGCAGGGGGCGCGCCTACCCCCCTGGGCGCGCCCTCCCCCTCGTGGCTCAACCAACCTACTTCTTCCTCGTATATATGTTCACATACCCCGAAAACATCCAGGAGCACCACGAAACCCTATTTCCACCGCCGCAACCTTCTGTACCCAAGAGATCCCATCTTGGGTCCTTTTTCGGAGCTCCGCCGGAGGGGGCATTGATCAAGGAGGGCCTCTACATCAACTCCATGGCCCCTCCGATGATGTGTGAGTAGTTTACCTCAGACCTTCGGGTCCATAGTTATTAGCTAGATGGCTTCTTCTCTCTCTTTGAATCTCAATACAAAGTTCTGCTCGATTCTCTTGGAGATCTATCCGATGTAATCTTCTTTTGCAATGTGTTTGTCGAGATCCGATGAATTGTGGGTTTATGATCAAGATTATCTATGAACAGTATTTGAATCTTCTCTGAATTCTTTTATGTATGATTGGTTATCTTTGCAAGTCTCTTTGAATTATCAGTTTGGTTTGGCCTACTAGATTGATCTGTCTTGCAATGGGAGAAGTGCTTAGCTTTGGGTTCAATCTTGCGGTGCTCGATCCCAGTGATAAAAAGGGAAACGACACGTATTGTATTGTTGCCATCAAGGATAAAAAGATGGGGTTTATATCATATTGCATCAGTTTATCCCTCTACATCAAGTCATCTTGCTTAAAGCGTTACTCCGTTCTTATGAACTTAATACTCTAGATACATGCTGGATAGCGGTCGATGTGTGGAGTAATAGTAGTATATGAAGGCTGGAGTCGGTCTACTTGTCACAGACGTGATGCCTATATACATCATCATACCTAGATATTCTCATAACTATGCTCAATTCTATCAATTGCTTGACAGTAATTTTCTCACCCATCATAGTACTTATGCTATCTTGAGAGAAGCCACTAGTGAAACCTATGGCGCCGGGGTCTATTTTCCATCATACAAGTTTCCAATCTATTTTATTTTGCAATCTTTAATTTCAATCTATATCATAAAAATACCAAAAATATTTATCTCATTATTATCATCTCTATCAGATCTCACTCTTGCAAGTGGTCGTGAAGGGATTGACAGCCCCTTTATCGCATTGGTTACGAGGTTCTTATTTGTTTGTGTAGGTACGAGGTGACTCACGCATGGTCTCCTACTGGATTGATACCTTGGTTCTCAAAAACTGAGGGAAATACTTACGCTGCATTGCTGCATCACCCTTTCCTCTTCAAGGGAAAACTAACACATGCTCAAGAGGTAGCAAGCGGCTGGAGAAAGAAGATCAGAGGTTGAAGAAGCACTACGGCCGTTCGATGGACATCGTACGGTCACTGGAGCTAGAATTGTTCATATTCACTAAGTTGACAAAGCCCTCCGTCCGCGTCAACTTAGTAGGCCCACAAGTCAGCCTCCCACTATGATGGGTCCCAGCTAGCAGGGGGTATTCATTTTTTGTGCGTAATAAAGATCCACTTCCTTGTGTGTGAAGATATAGCTGGTGGGTCTGAGCTGTCAGCGGGTGGAACATTTCCGCGAGATACTGAGGCCCCGCCGGTGTTTCCCAGCTGTCAGGTGGAGGAATCATTATTTTGCGCGTAATAAGGAGGCATTTCCTTGCGTGCGGCCGTGGACCCAACTGTCGGCCTCTCCGCATACAGTCCTCTTCCGATGGATATCGTTCGTTAATCACGTTGACCACGCCATGTTGACCACATTGACCAAGCCTGCGCGGCAGCACAGCCGGCCACGGGAGGAGGGAGCAGGCAGTCCCGCCGGCGCATGTTTGAGTGGCTGGAGCAGGAAGAGCAGAGATTGAAGAAGCATGACGGCCGTTGGATGGACATCCAACAGTCATTGCTCTCGTGTGTTGAATAATTTGACATGGAGTTGCATGTGCGTCAACTTTTTTTTAGGAAAGCGTACACGTCAACCTATAGTAGGCGCACAAGTCAGCCTCAAATATGTGGAAAATAGCATATAGCCCATCTGCCATTATTTTTAATAATTTACAACCCATTTGCTAATTCTTAAGGTTTTTGGTGCCCATATTCTTTTTGTTAGCATTACAACCCATATTGTGGCCACGGTTAAAAAATTATATGAAATTTTGCATATTCCGGTGGGTCCAAACTATTTTTAATCCCAAAATTTTGAGTCACATTCAAACTAATTTTATATTTATATCAACATAAAATACAACAAATTGTCCACGCATAAAAATCAATGGAATTTAAAATCTCTAAATGAAAAAAAAAGAAATTTGAATCTAATTGCCGGTTTGATGTGTTTTAAAAATGTACATCCCATTTCTCATTACTGATAGCCCGTTTTCTGGGCGAGCCGAATAAAGCTCTCCTCGTCTTGAAAGATTTGCAGCCCAACATGGCTGACAAAGCGACCTAGTTGACAAAGCACAAAAAAACTGGCCTAGCCATTTTCAAAAAGTAAAAAAAACTCTTGCGCTGGTCTTGTTGTAAACATAAAAGAAAAGGTTGTCTAGACAAGACAGAATGCCACACACAGCCCAGTTGACACCCTGCTTCCGTCTCAAAAACAAAAATAACTGGGCGATCTGCTGGGTCCCTGGTGTCAGCCGCTCATTGTGCAATTCTCTCGTTTATTGACTACCTTGACAATGGCATGGGACCCATATGTTAGAAATCCATTAGGAGGAACCATTTTTTGGCTTGAAATAAGGAGGCACTTACTTGCGTACTGCCATGACCTTGGTGGGTCCCCGTTGTCATCCTCTCCACGTACAATCATCTCTTGATTGTGTACGCGTCAACCTGATAGGCCCAGAAGTCAGCCTCTAAACCCGTGGCGGACAAATACAACCCATTTAAAAAAATAACAGCCCATTCCATACATTCAAATGGAAAGTTAAACATTTAGAACAAAGTAACATGTCTGATCCAGATATAGAGTATTGAACTTCCACGTTGACAACCATCATAGCCAAGTTAACTATCTACTCCCACTAATACTCTAGTTGTGTACAAGTACTAACTTACTCTTAGCTAACTAGACGATGCCGACCGCCATCTGTGGTACACGCTAAACACCGGCACCGACGCCCTCCGCCTCGCCTCGGACTTGTGAGTGGTTCGATAGGGCGCGTTGCTTGCGTGCGTTGGCCCTTTCCATGCCGGCGTGGTCCACCGGAACTTCGGCTTCTAAGCGGGAAACCCACTTGACGAGGTGGCAGTAAAATTCAGCGTCGCGAATGCGTGCGTTCCCGACAACCTCCAGGGCTATTTGCCGGGCGCCGGCCTCTATGTAGTCGACCCAGTTGCGGGCTCTCTGCTCGCGACTCAGAGTGTCGGTGCGTTGCTGCTCCATGCCCCGCTGGGGGCACAAATCGGCGATACATTGCTCCTCCGCCAGGCGGCCGCGCTCCACCAAGTCCTTATACTCTGCATTGTCATCTAAAGACCGATAGAATTCCTCCTCCCTCCGTCTGCCTTCTGGTGAAAAACTGAACACTAGTTCCGGCGTCGCCTATTGCGGACGGGCGGGGGCATTACGAACGTTGCGAGAGCGAGGATAAGTGGCGAGTGACGTAGGGCCGGTGGGGGCTTATGAGGATAGGGCGAGTTGGGTGAAGGTGCCACTGGAGAATGCCGGAAATCAGTAATTATAGGTGGAAGGTAGGTGAACCAGCATGTCGCAGGAAACGCGACGGTCATCGCGGTCATCAGAATTCAATGCATAAGCAGGCATGGCTTAGCGCGCCAGTTTGTCGTGGAAAACTAGAAAAACTGAAATTATGACTATGTCATCTCATCACGTCCCGTCAGTGGTGCGTCCCGTCCGTGCTGGGTCGCACATTGGCATGACGGTCAAACGAGTGCGCTCGACTCATCCAGATGAGGTATGTGTGTGATCTGCTAGCTATTCACATATGATCGATTCGGTTGGATAATTTATGTGTAGGATCGCAATAGCGGATGAACGTTCGCTGGGAGATAAGGCATTTGCGAATGTTTTTGCTGGAAGTTTCTTCAAATTCGTATGGCATTTTCTTCAGAACAACATGTCAGTTTCTTCAGAGGTAGGCATTTTTATTCAAAAAACTGCCACTTTGGATCTTGCGTCGCAACTAAAACTGCCAGCAGCACATTAGTAGGCTAGCTAGTGATCGAGCAGTAACTTGTAAAGACTGAGCGAACAGAAATAAGGAACTGTTAATAACTTGTAAACACTGAGAACACAGAAATAAGAATAATGATGTGCACAGTAGTAAGAGCCGATCCGTTCGAAATGTTCACACGAAACTCACAGGCCTGGCATTGTAATATGCTCACATTAGTACCCCAAATTCAGAACCAACTGGTACGATGCCCATACATAAGATCAACATGTTAATGCATCTCAATGATTCAAAGATCATATACAAATATGTAGCTCCAAAAGCAAAGATCTAGAAAATAACATCTGTTCTTCCTACTATCATGGATGCTTCTCTTGGCCAACATTCAGTACAGAGTGAAAGACAAATTTGTTTGTGAAGTCTACAATTCCTCTTGCAAACGTAAGAGGTTTCACCAACAGCTGGAACCATGAGAATGAACCACACATGATGGAGGAACATCTACTACAATATGATTTGGTCTTTTCTCAATCACACGGCGAGACTATCTTCGGAATACAAACTTTAAGTTAGGCAAAATGATGCCCATTGTATAATAAGACCAAAGCAATGAAGCAGCTAGTGTTGGCCAATAAATAGTACATTACTACTTTTGTGCAGTCCATGAAGTGAATATCCAATCTATTTGTGTCTATTTTCAAATGGCACTGCATGCAGTGACTATACTATTCTCTTGTGCAGTTCAACCAAAATCGCGGTCACTTCATTTGTTTGCCAAATAGCAATGGATAGACATCTGTTTGCACAAATATCAAGCTGCTAGTAAACATATACCCCATCTTGTATTTTCGGTTTAAACACGTCTCTTCCGCTTAGCATCTGTCATGTTTTGCACTTGACAATTTGATACTGTCATGTTTTGCCCTGGAGAATTTCGTACTGAATTGATTTGCTTCTTGAGAGTAGAAATATAGTGCCTATTCTTCATCATACCAAGGATATCCATGTTCGTAGTGATGGAAGAGGTGAAATCGATACAACCGAAATTGAGCATCCAATCATTGAATCATGTCCTGCACCTCCAATGTAGGTCCACCCTACCAATAAATTCACATGCAAACCACTAATATTACTATCTAATGACAGTACAAAAAGAGTAGCAAGATAATAGAAAACCATGTACCTTCGTAATGAACATCTCATAGTGGCACCAATTGGATATAAAGGTTTGGAAGAAAGCACGCTCCTAATGTTGAACCATTTGAACTTTTTGTGCAGTTCCACTAAAATCGAGCATCCCCGTTTGCATAGATATTGAAAGTGTGATTACTATAAAAGTGGCACTAGTTGAAGCATAGACTCGCAAATATAAGCATTCCAATTTCTTAATGGGAAAAGGTAGCAAAACTGTTTCTAACCACCTGTTTGATGGAATAAATAATGCAACAGCGGATGATGTCAGGAAGGCATAGATAGTATTTTCTTAAAAACTGAACCATTCCTGACCTTTCCTCTTCTTTTAAGCATATTTTGTGCAGTTTGACTAAAATAAAATGCCATCACCGTCTTGACAATTCATTGACACTGTACTAAAAGAAATGACTTAACATTACATCATGATGTCATGTATGTAATTGACAGGCATTAGAGACAAACATACAGACCTCCTCTGATAACATAATAAACATTAATTTTAAAAAGGCGTGACTAGCTTTACTGGGATAATTTGAGTGAACTCTACACCCTTTGTTCCTTAATATAAGACGTTTATGTAGTTCAATTTAAAGTACCCAGACGTCTAGTATTTAGAAAAACTGGTAGTAGGTTTCTTGAGCACATATCTAGGAAAGCTTGCCACACTTTATATATGTCCATACACTAATGCAACACCATTCAAATAGTACAAATATACACTAATTTTAGTGGCTAGTGCAACAGTAGAGTAGTTTTTTATTACCGGTACAGTATAATGGTTTTATGGAACATATTTCTATAAGCTAGCACTGGAAGATTTCTATAAGCATTAACTATACAAAATGTAAAGGTAACAACTTTCAGCATTGGTATACTAGCTGTGCAACAGCATTAAACCAAATACAAAAGTCTGAAGTTAACTAGAATTATTAACTAATGATAGTATAAAAAAAATTGCAAACCATGTACCTTCAAGGTAAATATCATTTCGAACTCGAGGGGAATTCAAAAATTGCTATCCCAATCTTGATAATCGGTCAAACATAAAAACTTGATCAACCGAATCAAGAAAACAGCCGGAGGAGGAGGTGCCCACTCTTGACCTTTCCTCTTCTCTTCATAATTTTTTGTGTAATGTAACCAAAATAAAATGACATCAGCTCCTTGGCATTTTAGTGACACTGTACAAAAAATTTGACTTATCTCATGAAAGTAACGTATGTAATCTATAAGCATCAACAGTTCAAAAATCTGAAGGTAGTAACAACTTTCATCGTTGGTATACTCGTTGTGCAACAACATTAGAATGCCTTAGCAGAAAAATCTTTAATACATGCACAATCAACAGCTAACCCTGAAATGATCCAATGACATTAAATGGCATTGCTTAAATTTATCGATGACATTATACACTGAGTGCGACATTAGTTAAATGTGGCATCACTTTAGCAGTAGCATTGCTTGACTTTATCGCTGGTGTTATACAGTAACACCCACGATGTGGCTATATCTCCTACATGTCGCGGCACGACTTAGAGGCATAACCGCATGGTAGGCATGTCGCAAGAGGGGTAATCTTTACACATCCCATCTACTGAATAAGACAGGGATAAAGAGTTGGCTTACAATCGCCACTTCACACAATAAATAAATATAGCATACATCATCCAGAATACAATCAAGGTCCGACTACAGAACCAAAATAAAGAAAGACAACCCCAAATGCTAGACTCCCGATCGCCCCAACTGGGCTCCTCTACTGATCACCCAGAAAAGAAACATAGTAACTGCCCGAATCCTCGTCGAACTCCCACTTGAGTTTGGTAGCGTCCCCTGCACTGGCCTCATCGGTACCTGCATCTATTTGGAAGTATCTGTGAGTCACGGGGACTCAACAATCTCACATCCTTGCGATCAAAACTATTTAAGCTTAAGGGTAGGAAAGGGTAGTGAGGTGGAGCTTCAGCAAGCACTAGCATATATGGTGGCTAACTTACGCAAATGAGAGCGAGAAGAGAAGCAAAGCACGGTCGAGAAACTAATAGTGATCAAGAAGTGATCCTGAAGGTAATTGCGTTCAAGTTTAACACGAGACCGTGTTCTCTTTTCGGACTCCGCCAAAAAGAGACCATCACGGCTACACACATGGTTGATTCATTTTAATTAAGTTAAGTGTCAAGTTCTCTACAACCGGACATTAACAAATTCCCATCTGCCCATAACCACGAAACGGCTTTCGAAAGTTCAAAACCCTGCAGGGGTGTCCCAACTTAGCCCATCACAAGCTCTCACGGTCAACGAAGGATATTCCTTCTCCCAGGAAGACCCGATCAGACTCGGAATCTCGGTTACAAGACATTTTCGACAATGGTAAAACAAGTCCAGCAAAGCCTCCCGATCTGCCGACAAATCCCGATAGGAGCTGCACATATCTCGTTCTCAGGGCACACCGGATGAACACTACGTACAACTAAAACCAACCCTCAAGTTTCCCCGAGGTGGCGCTACAAGTGGCTCTGTTTTTGACCAACACTCAGAGGAGCACTGGCCCGAGGGTTTAAAATAAATTTGACCCTTGAGTCCGCGGAACCCAAGGGAAAAAGGCTTAGGTGGCAAATGGTAAAACCAAGGTTGGGCCTTGCTGGAGGATTTTTATTCAAGGCGAACTGTCAAGGGGTTCCCATAACACCCAACCGCGTAAGGAACGCAAAATCAAGGAACATAACACCGGTATGATGGAAACTAGGGCGGCAAGAGTGGAACAAAACACCAGGCATAAGGCCGAGCCTTCCACTCTCTACCAAGTATATAGATGCATTAAAGTAAAAAAGATATATTAATGATATCCCAACAAATATCCATGTTCCAATAAGGAACAAACTTCATCTGCACCTACAACTAGCAATGCTATAAGAGGGGCTGAGCAAAGCGGTAACATAGCCAAACAATGGTTTGCTAGGAAAGGTGGGTTAGAGGCTTGACATGGCAATATGGGAGGCATGATAAAGCAAGTGGTAGGTATCGCAGCATAGCAATAGAGCGAACAACTAGCAAGCAAAGATAGAAGTGATTTCGAGGGTATGGTCATCTTGCCTGCAAAGTTCTCAGAGTTGACGAAAGCTTGATCCTCGTAAGCGTACTCAACAGGTTCCTTGATCACGTACTCGTCTCCTGGCTCTACCCAAAGCAAGAACACAAGAAAAAGGACCAACAATCAATCACGGTGCAATGCGCAAGCAACATGATGCAAAACATGGCATGATATGCGAGATGTGATATGCAATGCATATGCGTGCTCCGGAAGGAAAATATTGATCAATTCATCAACTTGGAAAACCAAGTGTGTCGCTGTAAGGATGAGATGATTTCGGTTGAAATTGATATAAAGATCACCGGAATCGGATGCACGGTTTGCAAATGGCAAGCAAAACAATAATGGCACAATTCTGCGATTAACAGCACAATGCCACCTAGAATGCAACAAGAAACTAAGCTACTGCACTCCAACATAACAACAAAGCACATGGCAGTGATCTACTCAAGATGCTTGATAAAAGATGAACACTGAGCTACGGCTAAATCACACAAGAGCAATTTCACAAGCATGGAAAATGTGCAAAAGATATCAGCTTCACAGACTTAGTGAAAATACTAACATGCCAGGAATAACATCAGGAAGCAATGTTTAGAGCAAGAAAACAACATGATACTGATCAGATCATAGCAAACAAAGGCATGGCGTGAATCTACTCAAAGCATAGAAGAAAAGTCCCTTACTGACCATGAGCCAAAAAGGCACAGAAGATATGATGGCACCCATGTAAACATAGCAAGTTTCATTAACAGATTCAGACTTAGCAGAAAACTGAGCATGGCATAAACAGAATTATGAAGGCATCTTTGCGAGCTTGATTCACTCACCACAAGGCATTGCATGACAATATAAGCATACTACCAGTAAAAAGACATGATCATAAGGCTAACCATGGCAAGAACAAGTTTATAGCATGCATGGATCAACTACAACATCTATGGAAAAATTGATTAACATGTAAACAATCTGCCGGCAACAATTTATAGCAAAAGTAGAGCAAGATTAAGACATGCTAGGGCACTCCATAATTGCAAACAGGGGAATGGATGGATAGAGCATAACCATATGTCTAAAACACCCTTACTGAAGATACTCAAAACAAGGATGGATCTCACTGTAGCATCATGGTTACATGGCATAAAAATAACAGCACAATATCCTAAGTCCCTGAAATCAGCAATATCACGAAGGCTACTTTGCATGCTTGTGCTAGTCACCATATTTATCACAAAAATACATGGCAAGCACCCTTGTAAAGATGGCATGGCATAGACCAAAACACATGTAGAGCTCATGCCCATACGATGCACACAACAAATGTGACAAAAATGACAAATGCTCATAATCTGATAAGAATAAGCACCTAACAATTTATAGCACCCTTGCATCAGTGATTAGGGCATCAAGACGGACTCAGACAAGCATGCCACAATGGAACAAAATGAACAGCACATCATGATGAACATTTTGATAGATTGCACGCACAAAAGGGAGCAGTATGCAACAAGTTAGGGCATGTTAAAGGGGGCACCAGAATATAGCAGAAAAGGACTTAGGGGAAAACGAGGTCAACCTCTCTGGATCTAGGGTTCTGGGGAGCGGTCCACGAGGTTCGCCGGAGAGGGAGTTCGCCGGAGACGTCGTGGGAGGCGGCCGGAGGAGGACGAGGCGCGTCGGGGGAGGGGCGCTTCGGGCCGGATCTGGCCGGATCCGGCCGGAATCCGGCATGGGCGGCGCGAGCCGGCGAGCAGTGGTGGCCGGTGAGCCGGGGTGGCGGAGCGCGCTGGCGT
>NC_041390.1:520799332-520821853 GCF_002162155.2 Triticum dicoccoides | reverse complement strand
GATAGTAGTGTCCAAATGGAGTGTAGTTTTCGGCCACGCGATCGTGATCCGACGACGGAGGACATGGGAGTGGTTTGGAAGGGTTATTGGGACGATTTGGAGGGGTGTTGGGCTGCAACACACACGAGGCCTTTGTGGTTCCCCGGTTAACCGTTGGAGTATCAAACGGACTCCAAATGGAACAAAACTTGACAAACGGTCTACCGGTGGTGTACCAAGGCCGCCTGGCAAATCTCGGTCCATTCCGAGAAACTTTAACACCCGCTCACGAAAAGAGACAAAAGGGGGCGCCGGAGGACGTAGGAGTATCGGATTACAAAACAGACAACGGGGAAAGTGCTTGGATGCATGAGACGAACACGTATGCAAATGCGATGCACATGATGACATGATATGAAATGCATGACATGAACAAAATGCAAAACGAATACAAACCCCAACCAAGAAGGGAATCTCATAACTTAAAGCCGAAAATGGCAAGAGTTGGAGTACAAATATGGCGAGTTACATCCGGGGTGTTACAACACTCCACCACTATGAAAGGATCTCTTCCCAAGATCTAGGACTGAAAGAACTCCGGATATTCGGAATGGAGGTGTTCCTCGCGTTCCCAGGTGGCTTCTCGGTCGGAATGGTGTGACCACTTCACTTTCAGGAATTTGATAGACATGTTGCGAGTCTTGCGCTCGGTTTCTTCAAGAATAGCAATGGGATGCTCATGATAAGACATGTCTTCTTGGAGATCAATCTCTTCGAAGTTGATGCTGCTCTTAGGAGTCTTGAAGCACTTGTGAAGATGTGACACGTGAAACACATCATGCACATTCGCGAAGTTGGACGGAAGCTCAAGCTGATAGGCGAGATCGCCTCTTTTTCCAATTATCTTGAAAGGACCCATGTATCTATGGGCAAGCTTCCCTTTTATAACGAAGCGACGAGTACCTTTCATTGAAGAAACGCGGAGGTAGACATGGTCTCCGATCTTGAAAGTCAAGTCACGATGCTTGCTATCATAGTAACTCTTCTGGCGCGATTGCACGGCTTTGAGATTTTCAAGGATGACTTTGCACATTTCTTCAGCCTCTGTGATTAAGTCATTGCCAAGAAGTTGGCGTTCACTAGTCTCTGACCAATTAAAAGGGGTACGACACTTTCTGCCATAGAGAAACTCGAATGGGGCCTTGCCAGAACTCGCTTGGAAACTGTTGTTGTAGGAGAACTCGGCATATGGAAGACAATCTTCCCACTTCATACCGAAGGAAATGACACAAGCCCTGAGCATATCTTCAAGAATTTGATTGACTCGCTCGACTTGGCCACTAGTTTGAGGATGGAAGGCTGTGCTGAAGCGAATGTTGGTGCCCATGGCCTTCTGAAAGGAGTCCCAAAACTTAGAAGTAAAGATGCTTCCATGATCTGAAGATATCAACTACGGGATGCCATGCAAAGAGACAATCCTGGAGGTGTATAGCTCTGCCAACTGAGCTGCTATGATAGATTCTTTGATTGGAAGAAAATGAGCCACTTTTGTAAGATTGTCGATGACAACAAAGATAGCATCATTTCCACGTTTCGACTTGGGAAATCCAGTTACGAAGTCCATCTCAATATGGTCAAAGTTCCATTCTGGAATAGCAAGAGGTTGGAGGAGACCAGCTGGTCGTTGGTGTTCTGCTTTCACCCTTCTGCAGACATCACATTCATTCACGAATTGAGAAATTTCTCGCTTCATTCGAGTCCACCAATACGACTGCTTGAGGTCATGGTACATCTTCGTACCTCCAGGATGAATGGATAGAAGGGAATTGTGAGCCTCGTTCATAATGACTTTACGTAGATCACCCTTAGGAACCACAATTCGATCCTCGAAGAATAGAGTATCTCTGTCACCAAGGCGATAGCACTTGTACTTGGGTTGACTCTTGGCAATCCCAGTTTTCACCTTCTTCACCATGGCATCAAGAAGTTGTGCCTCACGAATTTCATCTTCCAAAGTAGGAGAGACTTGGAGATTGGCAAGGAAACCTTGATGAACAACTTGGAGATTTAGTTTGCGGAAAGCTGCACAAAGGTCCAGTTGGAAGGGCTTGAGAATTAGGCTGTTGCAGTAAGCCTTCCTTCTCAAAGCATCTGCAATGACATCGGCCTTGCCTGGAGTATATTCAATACTTGGATTGTACTCTTGAATCATTTCGACCCAACGAGTCTGCCTGAGGTTGAGGTTGGGTTGAGTGAAGATGTACTTGAGGCTCTTATGATCAGTGAAGATGTCCACATTCCTTCCCAACAAGAGATGTCTCCATGTTAATAGAGCATGGAAAACTGCTGCTAACTCGAGGTCATGAGTGGGGTAGTTCTTTTCGTTGGGCTTCAACTGGCGAGAGGTATAGGCCACAACTTTCTTCTCTTGCATTAACACAGCACCGAGACCTTGCAGGGAGGCATCACAGAAAACTTCGAATGGTTTGTGTTGGGGATATTACTATGAGTTGAGACCCGCCCAGGAGGGGCCGGGTTAGCCCCAATGATGGGTTACGCAAGAAGCCTAGTAAACATTCAAGATTGTAGTTTATTAAGTCTTATAGAAGGCCCAAAGGCCTGAAGGCGGTTTAAGGCCTGATATTATGAACCACCATATGTAAAGAAATACTTGTAAGGAAAGGCATGCAAAGCAAGTCACCGAGTCGGACACAACTATGAGCCGGCCGGGACTCTATAGGCCACCAGGCGTCAACCCATGTATATAAGGGGATGACCCAGTGGCGGCTTAAGGCAAGAAACAACAAATCGATAACCAAGCCGGCGAGTTGAGCCTCTTGGAGATCGAAACCCCAGCAATACCAATACCAACTAGACGTAGGCTTTTACCTTCATCGTAAGGGACCGAACTAGTATAAAAACTCTCTCGTGTCCTTTGTCCCAATTAACCCCTTTAAGCTTCCTAGTGCGATGGCCCTACGACTAAGTTCTTTCTCTAGGACATCTGCCGTGACAAATCTACGACAGTTGGCGCCCACCGTGGGGCCAGCGCACGGTGGATTTGAGTTCTTGAAGGGCAGCTTCGAAGGGCTCAAGGGATACGCTGTGGGCCGGATGACCAAGAGTCGTTGCGCCAAGCTCTACATCGACGACGAAGGCTGGGGCCCCGAGGCCGGCTCAATCGAGTACGGGTACCGGGTCCCCTTCGGCGGAATTCACGTTTTCATCGGCCGGATCGACGAGTCGGGCCCTAAGCCGGACATCCACACCAACCTCATCGAAATGGCTCAGCGTGCAAGGTCCGCCCGTGTTCAATCTGTCGTGAAGCATGCCTTTGTAGGCTGCATCCACGGCGGTGAATACTCTGAATCGTTGGAGGGCGGTGAGACGGCCGTCTGTTCTGACACTGCATCGTCAACGGGCGAGACGGACTCTTTGTACCAGCTACAAGACGGCATGCTCGGGGGCTATTCCGATGGCAGCAGTATTCTGGACCCCCTTGAGCCGCCGAATTGGGCCGGAGTCTTCATGGCAGGGACACAGCCCGGGCTGAACTCTACTACAGCAGTAGCAGCGGCTACCGGGTCGGCTGCAGCCGGGTCAAGAGACCCCGCGCGCCCCCCGGCTCGGATTCTAATGGACCTCATGGATAAACTGACAACTCTGTTAACCGCCATGGTAGATCCGGTGGATAAAGCCCAGCACGACGCAGAGGTGGCACGCGTGCGTGAGGAGATGGTGCAAGCTAAGGAAAATCTAGCCGCAGAGGAAACCCGGATGGCAGCAGAACGAGTGGCTTTGGATGCTCGTGCTCAACAACTTCAAGCGGAGACTTTCCGGCTCTCAGTGGACCTTAACGCATCAAACGGGGTCATGAAGAGGAGGCATTAGAAAACTCAATCACGTCTGCCTCTGACGCTTGATCCGAGGAACCTGTTCCATACACACGGGGCCGGGGGGAGTAACCCGCTGGAGGCAAATCAGATCACGACACCTGGCGCACCGGTTCAGCCGCGTGCCACGGAGCCACCTCGTATAATTACCGCTCCGCCTCATTATTTGCCAACACCGCTGGGTCACTTCTCCAACCCCTTGGAAAACCTCATCGCAGCGTTGGCTCGTTTGGCGGCTCTCTCAATGGAAGGCGACTCACCAGCAGTAATTGAAACACGGAGGGTAAGAGAACTTCAAATGGCTCTGGTGCAGCAGGATGCGTACTCCTACAGTCGAGACAGGATCCATTCAACTCCTCGCCCAAGCCGGAGCCAGAGTTATAGTAAGCGTATGAAGTCCGCATATATGTCAAGCAATGCTCAATGCCACAACCGGCCATACAGGCATGAGCCGGTGCGGGCTGGAGCCCTTGGCGGATCAGGAGAGGATTCATCAAGAAGCGGAACGAGCAGCTCAAATGGCAGCAGATCAGGCGGCTCATCAAACCTCGGTTGAGGCAGGAGTGGCCACAAGAACCGAAGGCGTGCCTTGCTTGGTGCCGGCCATAGAGAATGAGCGTTTGCCAAAGGACTTCAAGGGGCCTCGTAAAGTGCCTAATTACACAGCTGACCTACGGCCGGGGGCTTGAATTGAGAGTTACGAGATGGCTATGGAGTTATTGGAGGTCAGCGATGCTGCAATGGCCAAGTATTTCACCATGATGTTAGGTGGAACAGCTTGTACTTGTTTGAAGGGATTGCCACCCAACTCTATCAGCTCATGGGCGGAGTTGAAAGCCCGGTTCATCCAAAACTTTAAGGACACGTGTAAGCAGCCTATGTAGATTGTGGACCTGACCAATTGCAAGCAAGAGGATGGTGAATCCACAACCCATTGGGTGCGCCGGGTCAAGGAGATAATACATTCATCTGATAAGATGGATGCCGGCTCAGCAGTTTTAATGTTGGAGAAAAATTGCCGTTTTGAACCTCTGAAGCAGAAGTTGGGGCGGCTCAAGCGTGACTGTAATAACATGGGAACATTGATCGGGGCTCTCATCAAATATGCTGATTCTGATACTACCAAGGACCTGGTGTCTGATGAAGAAAAGGCAACGAAGGGAAAGAAGAACGACAACAGCAAGGGTCACCAGCATAACCCGGCAAATCAGGGAGGTAATAAACGTAAAGCTGATGAGTTTGTTGCTAACACTAATGCACAGGGTGGAAATCAGCGGCGCAAGGGCAGACAACACCCTCGGTCGGGCGGGTCAGGTCCCACCCTTGAGTAATTGTTAAATGAACCTTGTCCAAAGCACGACACCCAGGAGAAGCCAGCCACCCACTTGTGGAAAGATTGTACAATCATGAAAGCATTTAAAAATTCAAACACGTTTTATGGAGGTCACGGCCCAGGTGGCAGTTCAGGAGGAGGCAGTTTTCACGGCCCAGGCGCCGGTTCAGGTGGAGGAGGTTTTCACGGTCAAGGTTACCCTGGTCACCAAGGAGGATATAATCAGCAACCCGGCCAAGGTAATCAGCAGTAGCAATCCGGTTATCAGAGCAACCCGAAGCAGCTGAGTAGTGGGCAATATCATGTATTTACCACCAGTTTATGCAAGAGGGGCCAGAAACTTCACAAGAGGGTCGTCAATGCCATTGAGCCGGCGATTCCACGTTATCTACGTTGGTCAGAGCAGCCTATTGTGTGGAGCAGAGAGGATCACCTGCCCCGGGTTGATAATTCGGGTCACTTGGCTTTGGTAGTGGCACCTCAGGTTGGTGGATACAAGTTTACTAAGGTACTCATGGATGGAGGCAGCAGCATCAACATACTCTACTATGAGACGTTCCGCCTGATGGGATTGACTGATAAAAATCTTAAACAATCCAACACTATTTTTCACGGTGTGGTACCTGGTAAGTCGGCATACCCAGTTGGTAAGATTGAGCTGGAAGTAGCCTTTGGGGATGAGTATGACTCCAGAGCGGAAAAATTAACCTTTGAGGTGGTTAAGATCAAGAGCCCATATCATGCTCTGTTTGGGTGGCCAGCTTATGCCAAGTTCATGGCTTGGCCGTGGTACATGTATTTGCAGCTCAAGATGCCGGGTCATAAAGGCACCATTACAGTACATGGGAGCCAGAAGATAGCTTTGGAGTGCGAAGAAGGTGATGCTGCCTATGCTGAATCTTTTTGTGCAACAGAGGAGTTAAAATTTTACAAGGATCATGTTGACCTGGCAGACATGACGTCATTAAAGAAACCGACAACAGAGCATGATCCGGAGTTGAAATTCAAATCAGCTGATGACACTAAGATGGTCGACTTTGTGCCTGGCGACTCATCCAAACAGTTCATCATCAGTGCCAACTTGGATCCGAAATAGGAAAGCGCGCTCATCGAGTTCATCCGTGAGAACCGGGACATCTTTGCATGGAAACCTTCAGACATGCCGGGTGTCCCGAGGGAACTCGCTGAGCACACTCTTAATATTGATCCAAAGTTCAAACCTGTCAGACAGTTTCTCCAACGGTTCAATGAATAAAGGCGCAAGGCCATTGGAGAAGAGGTGGCCTGGCTCTTCGCAGCCGGGTTCATTGTGGAGGTCTTTCACCCAGAGTGGTTAGCTAACCCAGTGCTCGTGCTAAAAAAGAATGGCACCTGGCGTATGTGTGTAGATTACACCGATCTGAATAAGGCTTGTCCGGCTCATCCTTTTGCTCTCCCCCGTATTTATCAGATCATTGATGCTACAGCGGGTTGCGCACGTTTGAGTTTCTTGGATGCTTATTCCGGTTATCATCAGATTAAGATGGAAGTCAAGGATTAGGAGAAGACAACTTTTATTACTCCTTTTGGAGCTTTTTGCTATGTGTCTATGCCTTTTGGGCTTAAGAGTGCCCAGGCGACTTACCAACGTTGTGTGGAGAATTGTCTTCACGATCAAATCGGGCACAATGTTCATGCTTACATGGATGATATAGTGGTAAAGTCCAGGAAGGAGGAAACCTTGGTCACATATCTGAAAGAGACTTTCGATAATCTCCGGGTCTACAAAATGATGCTTAACCCGGCCAAGTGTGTTTTTCGAGTCCCAGCTGGCAAGCTCTTGGGTTTTTTGGTGTCCAGCCGAGGTATTGAAGCTAACCCGGAGAAAATCAAGGCAATTACGTCTTTAGCCAAACCAACGTGCATCAATGACGTTCAACGGCTGGCGGGTTATATTGCTGCCTTGAGCCGGTTCATAAGCCGGTTAGGGGAGAAGGCAATGCCTTTGTATCAGATGATGAAGAAAACAGATGCTTTTATTTGGATTGATGCTGCAAATACTGCTTTTGAGGATCTGAAGACACAGCTTGCTGAGCCGCCGGTTCTTGCTGCTCCAGTTGAAAAAGAGCCGCTGTTATTATATGTGGCCGCCAACTCACGGGCTGTTAGTGTGGCTATTGTGGTGGAGCGCAAGGAGGCTGGCAAGGAACATCCGGTTTACTACGTCAGTGAGGTGTTGATTGAATCCAAGCTACGATATCCGCATTGGCAGAAACTCGTATATGGGGTATTCATGGCAAGCCAGAAGCTTAAACATTATTTCCAGGGTCACCCGATCACTGTGGTCATCTCTGCTCCTTTGGGAGACATCATTCAAAACAGAGAAGCCACGGCGCGAGTCGCCAAGTGGGCAATTGAGCTTGGGTCTCATGGGTTGAAGTATGTGCCGCGTACTGCGATCAAATCTCAAGCACTGGTTGATTTCATTAATGACTGCACAGAGATGCAGATGCCAGAAGAGAAACCAGACAACACGTATTGGACTATTCATTTTGATGGGTCCAGACAGTTGGAAGGCTCGGGGGCTGGAGTTGTGTTAACTTCTCCACGAGGTGACAAATTTTGTTATGCGTTACGGTTGATGTTTCCTTGCACTAACAACACAGCAGAGTACGAAGCCTTGCTCCATGGTCTTTGAGTGGCGAAAGAGATGAGTTTGAGCCGGGTCAGATGTCTTGGCGACTCAGATTTAGTGGCTCAACAGGTATCTGGCAAGTGGGATTCCAAGGACCCTCTCATCGCGGCTTATCGCCGGGAGGTTGATGCTGTTGCAGGACATTTTAAAGGTTATCAGGTTGAGCACATTGACCGTCGAAAGAACGAAGCGGCTGATGCCTTAAGCCGGTTGGGGTCTCAGCGTAAGCCAGTGCCACCTAACACCTTTTTGGATGTTTTGCGTAACCCTTCTATCAAGTTACCCACAGAAGAAGATTTAGCTGTTCCTGACCCAGAGGCGCAGTTGGTGGCGGCTCTTCATGTCATCCCAGATTGGACAGTACCGTTTCTGGCTTACATGACCCGGAGAGAGTTGACAGCAGATGAGACTCTGGCTCGACAGATAACCAGGTGGTCTAAGTCAATGTTGATTTTAGATGGAGAATTATACCATCGCAGTGTCTCTGGAGCGTATCAGCGGTGCGTTTCCCCCGAAGAAGGTCAAGAAATACTTCGTGAGATCCATGAAGGCGATTGTGGTCATCATGCCTGGTCAAAATCTCTGGTGGCCAAGGCTTTTCATCACGGTTTTTACTGCGGGTCACGCTGATGCAGAAGATCTGGTCAGTAGATGTGATGGATGTCAAAAGTTTGCACGACGGGCGCATGTGCCGGCTCAGGAGCTCCGGATGATCCCAATCACTTGGCCGTTTGCAGTCTGGGGGCTTAACATGGTGGGGCCTTTCAAAAGGTCCAGGGATAAAAAGACACATCTCTTGGTGGCAGTTCATAAATTCACTAAGTGGGTTGAGGCAGAGCCAGTGAGTAAGTGTGATGCGGCCACGGCGGTTCAGTTCATGAAAAAGGTGATCTTCTGTTTCGGTTTTCCACACAGCATTATCACTGACAATGGCACTAATCTATCCCAAGGGGCTATTGAGGAGTTTTTTCAACGTGAACACATCCGGCTTGATGTTTCTTCTGTAGCTCATCCTCAATCCAATGGTCAAGCTGAGAGAGTCAATCAGGAAATTTTGAAAGGTAGGCTTATGGTTCCCTTACAGCGAACGCCGGGTTGTTGGGTAGAGGAATTACCCTCAGTGTTATGGAGTATCAACACCACACCTAACAGGTCAACAGGTTACACACCTTTCTTCATGGTTTAGGGAGCAGAAGCAGTGTTGCCTAGTGACATCCGTCATGACTCGCCCCGTGTGGTGGCTTATGTTGAAGCTAATAATGAGCAAGCAAGATAGGATGCACTTGACTTGTTGGATGAAGAAAGAGACTTAGCAGTGGCCCGGTCAGCAATTTATCAACAGGACCTGCGCCGATATCACAGCCGTCGGGTTAAGTCCAGGACTTTTGAGGAAGGCGACTTGGTGCTCCGGCTCATCCAGGATCTATCAGATGCACACAAGTTATCGCCACCTTGGGAAGGACCCTTTGTGGTCAGTAAGAACTTAAACAATGGGTCATATTACCTCATTGACATTCGAGAGCACACAGACTCACGTAAGTCGGAGGAGAAGACCCGCCGGCCATGGAACATTGCTCAACTTCGGCCATACTACACCCGTGCTACCGGCTCTCATCATGTACATAGTTTAACATTGTATATACCATGTTAAGCAATAAAGTAAGACCATCGGTCTCTTTTCTTTTCAAAGATTATGCGTCTTTGTTATTTCTTATTTTTCAAATGACTATTAAGGAGCTGATCATATTTGAATCAAGTCTAACCTTTTTGGTCCAGCTTATGATCGTATCTGAATCTAGCTGCAATCTCATGGTCACTTGGGGGCTTCCTGTTCGAACATAGGTCATATTCGAACCAAAGAGAACATAGCTGTCGTAACCCTTTTGATCGGCTCAAGGCCAAACTCACTTGGGGGCTTCCTGGTCGTATTCGAATCATAGCTTAACCCCTTTTGAGTCCGACTTGGATCGTATTCGAATCAGGGTCGTTAAAAACCTCTTTAGGTCATTTGGGGGCTTCCTGTTCAAACATAGGTCGTATTCGAACCAAAGAGAACATAGCTGTCGGTACCCACTTGATCAGCGCAATGCCAAAGCCACTGGGGGCTATATGGTCGTATTCTAACCTTAGCTTAACCCCTTTGGTCCGGTTTACTGATCGTGTTCGAATCAGAAACCCGCACCTTTTGAATACAAGATTAAATCATGCTTATTTCCTTTTTTTTGTTTCAATATTACAAACAATTAGCCTGGTCTTCTTCACCGGCTCGACTATTTGACAACACAGCCGCCCGGGTCATTCACACCGGCGGCTTACAGATCAAAAGGTGCAACCTACCAAGGTATAGCAATCATTGAGTATTCAAAAAAGCATTGGCTTCTCATAAAGATTGAATTATCAAATTCATCATCCGGGTTATTTGAACCGGCGGTCTAAGGATTAAAAGGGACAAGGTATGGTTATTATTTATACGCACTTACCTGCTGCATTAACTAAAGAGTTAGTTTCAGCCCTTGTCCTTTATTTATATCTGTCTCTGGTTCTTACTATGGTAAACGTATTGGCTATAAATTGGGTATTTTAACCTGTTTGGTTCTAAGCCGACAAGCCAGTCTTTTCTTTGTGTTTACAGGAACAGAATTCAAACATTGCAGAAACAAACATTAAATACGATGCATACATTGGCATCGGGAAATACAGACACCCATAAAAGTGTTTTATGCGCGATGGCATAAGCAAAGCATGCAGTATTTTCACAACTAAGTTATTACAATGCTTTATAAGCCCATGAAGATGATCATTGTTCCTCCCTCGCCGGTTCACCACCTTTTGTTGGCTGGAAGTTATGTTTTGACCAATCAAAACCATTCACGGAGACAAATTCGGCTTCGTCGTCGATCAGGCCGACCGGGTCAACTTCCGAGGCAAATGTGTCTTCTCTCACTAGTGGGATCAAATCTGTTACCTTGTATGAGGGAGTGGTCATCTTCTTATTCTCACTATCAAAACCCGGTTGGTATTTATCAACATTGGTATCATCTCCAAGGGTAGTTGCCTGAGGCCGGACTCCGTGCACGCAAGCCATGAAGTTATCCTGATCAAAAGGAGACTCGTCTTCCTTCACGGTGGGATAGCCTCTTGCCACGTCCGCCGGGCCTAGGTCTGGCACCCAAGCCTTGGAGCGGCTCAGGGCAGTCAAAGCTACGGCTCGCGCGCAGGAGCATTTTACTTCTTGAAACCTGGCAGGAAGGATGGACAGTTTCTTCAGGACGTCACTGAGCCGGTTGGGTACTTGATTAGCAGGAGAAATGGTGGCCAGAGCCTGCTGTGCGCCAATATACAGTTGTTCAACCAAAGTATATCCTGCCTTCAGTTTAATCAACGGGTCTTGGCTTAGATTTTTGCTTCGAGGACCTGCATAAATTTTACACGCAAAGTCAGTTGGCGGATTAGACTCCGGATTGGCAAAAAGCACACAAAAGTTAGTCATAGCTTACCAAAGATAGCAGCTACCATTTGAGACACCCGGACCTTTAACCCGTTCAACTCTATTGAAATCTCTTTCAGAGCTGTTTCGGCCATCTCAGCACGTTGGATCAGAAGCGTTTTTTCCTCTTCCCAAGTTTTCTCCTTGGCAGCAAAGCTGGTCTTTAAATTTTCCATTGCAGAGAGACTTATTTTTAGTTTGGAGTTAGCGGATTTGATTTCTGTCTCCTAACTCGCTAGTCGGGTCTTCGCGTCAGTCAGTTGAGAGTTCAATTCAGATAAGGCATTCTGCAAAACATTCAGATGAGTCAAGATTTGGTTTTCAATTCAAAAATCATGATTCAAGTCTCAAGTACTTTACAAAAAAGCACTTGACACTTGGGGGCTAATGTATGCCAAATCAAATTTCTACGACTCTACAGACATATTTAAGTCCCAAGAACCTTACAAAGTAACAACACTTGGCACTTGGGGGATAATGTATGCAGTTCAGCAAGTTTCTCAAAGGTTAAACCGGAATATTAAGTCCTTTGAATATAGTACCAAACAATTTAAAGTACTGGTTCATTTATGATCAAAATGAATCGGCCCTTGGGGACTACAGGTGAAGTTGTGTTCTATTAAAGTCAAGAAAAAATTCAAAGGTAAAGGTCTCGGCCTATGTTTTAAAGTCTATAGGTCATTACAGTTCCCTCATAATCTGAAGACTTGGGGGCTGAAGGAATACAGATAAGCCGGAAAAGCATACCTCATATTTCAACTGAAGCTGTTTGACCATTTCAATCTCAGAGTCGCGGCTGGAGTGTACATGGTTGAGATAGCCGGATAAAATGTCATTGGCATTGAGATGGTCATAGTTGGCAACGTCAAAGCGAACTTTTTTCCTCTCCAAAGCCTCTTGTTTTGCTGTACACCGAGCAAGCACGGTTGGGTTCCCCGGTTCAATGAAGCGGCTCCCAGTAATCTGAACATCTGGTGCAGACGAAGACGGCGGGTTGGCTGAGCTTGACGGTCCGGTTGTGGAAGGATTCACAGTGGTCTCGTCAAATGACGGCTCAGGAAGATTTGCTTCGGTGTCAACAGGCGGATCTTCTGGAGCATTAGTTAATGGAGAAGATGGCCTAGCCGGGTCAGATGCCAGCACCGGCGGGTCTTCTGCCGGCTTAGCAGCCTTCGCTTTCTTGGATTTAGCTTGGCCACTAAGAAAAAATGTTGCAGCGTTGTTAGTATAAAGGTACAATTGAACAACCCGAAAGAAAAGGAGGATTTCTGATTATACGAGAGCAGTCTTGAAAGCCGGAAATTACTTCTGCGATGAGTCGCCAGAAGGGCGAGACACCTCCTGAAGGTTAAAATAGAGTTAAAAATACAAGGAGAAGAATTCATTAAACAGAGTTAAAGACAGAAATAAGTAAACCTCATTCGGACGTTTCCGAGGGGTTTGTTGAAGAACGATAGCCGGTTCATCTTCAATCCCAGCTCGACGGCGGCTTTCATGCTACTGCTTTTTCAAACAAAAGTTGGGATCCAAATGAGCTAAAGGGTTAGAAAACCTTACTTTACGGATCACTCGTCGAACTTTTTGTCTTGGTAAGGGCTCTGAGTCAGAGGAAATGATAGTTACCTCTGCTTCCCCGGCCTGACTGGCCCAAGTGTCATCCTGATAATGATCAGTGTCAATAAGATTGTTAAAAAATTGGCCAAGAGAATCAAGGGCTACCTCCGAGTTAGACGTACCATCAAGCTTCATCAGATCTTCGGCCATGCTCTTTTTCTTCTTTTTGGATTTCCGGGTCGTTTTCTTGGCGTTTATGGCGGCAGTTTTCGCTTTCTTGGTTGCCTCGTGGTCGTACTTAACTTTCCAGAAGTCAGAATTGGCCCGCAAACAGGTAAAAATAAGGTAAAAGTCAAGAAAGTATTAAAGCAACACAGCTGGAAAAATAGTAAAGGGACAAATAATGACATCCTTACTTCTGGAACCGGGTTAAGTTGGCAGAAGGGGTTTAACCCGACGACACTGCAATCTTCATACTTCCCGTTCACCAGAAGAGTTGGCATTGAGACAATATCTTCTTCTGTTAATTGAACGGGGCTGTGACGAAGGGAGTTATCAGGGCCTCCACCATACTCATACATCAGCTTTGACCGGCGGCGCAAAGGGATGACCCGCCATGAGATCCAGCAGCGGGTCAGATCAACTCCAGTTAACCCGTTCCCCAATAGAGCATTGATCCTTTTGATAGACGGTATCAGCCTCTTGCGTTCAGCAACGGTAAGTTTATTAGGAAGTGTGAACTTGGAGTCAAGACGATCGGGGCGGTAACCCGGCAGGGGCTTCTCGTTTGCTGGCGAAGTGCCCTGGCAGTAGAACCAAGTCTGGTTCCAATCCTTTGGGTGACTTGGTAAGACAATAAGGGGGAAGACGACACCCTGCCGGCGCTGAATTGATATGCCTCCAAGCTCTAAACTAAGGCCGTTAGTGCACTCATTCTGTCGGTTCAGATAAAAGTATTCTCTAAATAACTCCACGGTCGGCTCTTGTTGAAGATATACCTCATAGAGCACTTGAAAGTTACAGATGTTAGATATGGAGTTGAGCCCGATATCTTGAGGGTGGAGCTTGAAAAATGGAGGACCTCTCTGAAGAACTTTGAGCCGGGCGGTGAGGAGCCACGGTTCATGTGGTCGGTAAAAACGATCACCTCACCATCTCTCGAATTGGGCCATTCTTCTTCTGGGTCAGGGGCACGGTAATACATGATGACTTTTGATGGCAGAAATCCTATGATGAAGAATTCTTTTAAACGTTCCTCAGATATAGTTGAGGGAACCCAGTTACAGATGGTTGGCGTTTTGGACAGCATGATGTGCAAGGAACTGAAAAAAGCAACATGCTGGTTCAGTTTCACGGTGAGATTAACAGTTAAGGGATGAAGGTGCAAAACAAGTAATGGAGGCTTAACTAAGGGCTAATGACATATAAGGAAAAGAAATCCGGTGCGGTGAGCCGCCATGACTATAGATTCTTTCAGAAAGTGGATTCAGCTAAGTGTTGGGACAAACAAGTTTCCCAAAATGGTTGATATTATTTCAGATCAAATGGATGTTCAAAATGAAAAAAATTATAGACCTAAAAATACAGTCCAGATGAGTTCATCAGATCTAAATATGGCTCTTGTACCAGAAAAAGCAGTCTGCTAATATTAAAAGGAGGCACCAAACAACTACTACATAAACATACATCTCTTTTGGATCAAAAAGAAGAGGCGGTGGAAGAACTACGAAGAAGCTATGATGAACTACGAAGAACAAGCAGGAGCCTGAAAACCCTAATGAAGATATGAGACATGAAGGAAAGGAAACTTATGGTTGCAGGTCTGCTGCGGAGGTCGCCGCGGGTTCTCTGGATCGGTTCAGGTCGATGCATTGGCCGGAGTTGACGACGGAGGTGAGGCGCGGCGGCGGCGAAGCTCGAGCAGCGGCATAGACGCGAGAGGAAGAAGATAGAGAGAGAGAAGAATGAGGAAGGCCGGGGCGAGCCTATTTATAATGAAAGATGTGAACAGACGGGCGCAAAAATCAAGGGAGAACCGAATAATGGTTATCCAGCTATATAGGCGCCTCGATTCTCGGGAAACATTAAAGATAAAATATCCGTTGGAAGATGACGTCATGAAAGTTTTTTGCGTTTTCAAGAGATGATGTCACGGTGGGTTACAAGGAAATTTCAGTAAAGAGAAGATGGATTTTTTGCTAAGTATGGAAGATTGACAAAGAACAAAGTTCAAAGTCAATCTGGGGCCTAATGTTGGGGATATTACTATCAGTTGAGACCCGCCTAGGAGGGGCTGGGTCAGCCCCAATGATGGGTTACGCAAGAAGCCCAATAAACATTCAAGATTGTAGTTTATTAAGTCTTATAGAAGGCCCAAAGGCCTGAAGGCGGTTTAAGACCTAATATTATGAACCGCCATATGTAAAGAAAAACTTGTAAGGAAAGTCATGCAAAGGAAGTCACCGAGCCGGACACAACTATGAGCCGTCCGGGACTCTGCAGGCCACCAGGCGTCAACCCATGTATATAAGGGGACGACCCGGTGGCGGCTTAAGGCAAGAAACAACAAATCGATAACCAAGCCGGTGAGTCAGCCTCTTGGAGATCGAAACCCCAGCAATACCAATACCAACTACACGTAGGCTTTTGCCTTCATCGTAAGGGGCCGAATTAGTATAAAAACTCTTTCGTGTCCTTTGTCCCAATTAACCCCTTTAAGCTTCCTAGTGTGATGGCCCTACGACTAAGTCCTTGCTCTAGGACATCTGCCGTGACAAATCTACGATAGTTTGGATTCATCAGGAGGAGTCAAGACAGGAGCAGTGACTAACTTCTCTTTCAGGGTGTTGAAAGCCACGTCACACTCAGGCGTCCAGACATACTTAACACGCTTCTGGAGGAGGTTGGAAAGAGGCTTTGCAATCTTAGAGAATTTCTCGATGAATCTTCGACAATAGCTTGCAAGCCCAAGAAAGTTGTGGAGCTGCTTGACATTCTGAGGTGGTTCCCAATTCACAATTGCAGACACCTTCTCAGGATTAACAGCAATGCCCTTGGCGGAGATGATATGGCCAAGGTAGAGAACCTCATCAAGCCAAACCTCACACTTTTAAAACTTCGCATAGAATTGATGTTCTCTGAGTTTGTCGAGTACCAATCTCAAATGCTTGGCATGATCCTCCTTGTTCTTTGAAAAGACCAAAATATCATCGAGATACACCAGGACGAAATCATTTGTGTAAGGGTTGAAGATGAAGTTCATCATGCGAGAGAACGTTGGAGGAGCATTGACAAGGCCGAAAGACATGACGGTATATTCATAAGAACCATAGCTTGTTCTGAATGCTCTCTTGGGGATATCTTGTTCACGGATGCAAATCTGATGATAGCCCATACAGAGATCAAGCTTGGAAAAAACTTGGGGCACCTTTGAGTTGCTCGAATAGCTCATTAATGTTGGGAAGTGGGTACTTGTTCTTTATTGTCTTCTTGTTCAATGGGAGGTAGTCGACACAAAGTCGGTCCGTGCCATCCTTCTTTTGGACAAAAATAACACCACAACCCCATGGAGATGAACTCGGTCTGATCTGACCCAGACGCTCTTGTTCATCGAGTTGTTTCTTCAATTCCTTCAATTCTTTTGGTCCAAGCTTGTAAGGATGTTTGCAAACAGGTTCCGTGCCAGGCTCAAGATCGATGACGAATTCAACTGGCCGGTGAGGAGGCATTCCTGGAAGCTCTTCTGGAAAGACGTCTTGATATTCACAAATGACTGGAATCTGAGAGATGGCATTCAACTCGCCCTTCTCATTGAGAGAAAACAGCCTAATGGTTTCATCACGAGCAGCATAGATGATCACATCCTCAGAGGAGTGTGTCAATTGAATCTGCCTAGCAGCACAATCAAGCCGAGCCTTGTGCTTAGAAAGCCAGTCCATGCCGAGAATTAGATCAATATCCGAGTCACCAAGAACAATAGGAGAAGACAGAAACTTGTAGTCACCCATCTTGAGAGACACATCCGGGACGCAAATATTAGATGTCATGTGCTTCCCCGGGGACACAATCTTCGACGGGAAAGGAATCTTTTCGGTAACAAACTCATGCTTCGCAACAAAAGGTCTTGAAATGAAAGAAAGCGATGCACCCGTATCAAACAATACTTTTGCGGGAAAAGAGTTAACTGGAAGGTTACCCATGATCACTTCTGAAGAGTCCTCTGCCTGAGCTGCGTTCATCATGTTGACCTTAGCATGCTTGGGATTATGCTTGACCACTGCATTGCTGGCAGATCTCATAGGAGGAGGGGCCGAAAGGCGCCTTTGGTTGAAGCATTTGTTTGCATAGTGCCCTTTCTAATGACACTTGTTGCAAGTTACCTCTGAGAGCGGACGGTGATAAGGAGCACTTGACCTTGGAGCATGAGACAGAGCTTTGTTCTGATACCCTGGGTTGGGTGGGTGGGAAGATCCACGGCCACCTTTGCTCTTCTGCTGGTAAGGCTGACGGAACGGAGGAGGAGGAGGCAACCAGAACTTCTGTTGCTTAGCTGCCACTTGAGATGAAGAAGACGATTGAACTGCATCCCTGACTCTCTTCTTAGAAGCATCACACTTGAGTTGAGCAGCCTCTTGCTTTAGAGCCATGTTGTAGAATTCATCATACTTGGTCGGCTCAAAAAGCATGAGAGCTAATTGCAGATCTTCTCTGAGGCCACCTATGAATTGATAAATCATGCTCTTCTCATCAGGGACGTCTTGTTTAGCAAAGCGAGTGAGTCTCTGAAACAGGATGTTGTATTAGTAAACAGACATGTTGCCTTGCTTGAGATTGTGGAACTCCTCGCGCTTACTTTCAGCAACCCTTTCTGGAATGTGGTGAGCTTTGAAGTATCGGCAGAAATCATCCCAGGTAATCACACGACCTCCTCTGGAATCTCTGTATTGTTGATACCACTCAGCAGCTTGGTCTTTGAGTTGAAACGAAGAAAACTTGACAAAGTCCTCAGGCCTGACATTGCTACACTCAAAATGTTTGCAGATATCCACGAGCCAATCGTCGGCGTCTGTGGCCTCGACACAGTTACTGAAGGACTACGGCTGGTTTGCGAGGAACTGATTGAGGGTAGCAAACTGAGGTTGATTGTTGCCTTGGCCTTGATTTCCTTGGTTGCCTTGCCCTTGGTTGTGCTCTTGCAAGAGTTGCAAAAGCATATGAGTGTTGGCGTTGGTGGCTGCCATGACAGCTTGCCATGCCTCCGGAGGTGGAGGTGGTGGCGGAGGTTACGGATTCTGACGCATTGGAGGAGCCATCCTAAAGAGGTTGACATCCGTTAGCATCTTGAAGGACATATGTTCAAGCTGAATCAATGTATCAAAATTGCAACATATAGCCTTAACATTCGAACAAGAATGAACGAATGAATTCCAAAGTAAATCATCACACTTCCATTAAGTTGAGAAGCCACTTAAAGAAAGGCAGAAGAATAAATCAACAAGGTACGGATATGAACAAATAATTGGTAAGGATTACCCAATCACAAACCAAATATCTGCGGGAAGAAAAAACTAGAGCTACATGAATTCCCGCCTATGAAACTCCCGAAACTTTTTGGTTATGCAATCAAGTGTTGGGGATACAGGGGAAGCATAATATCTCACCCAAAACTAGCAAATCCTACATCCAGCTATATCCATCCTTCAGCACATAACCAAGAAACCTTCGAAAATCATTTACCTCAACCTTCGAAAAGCATCCGTTATACGAGTTATGGTAATACTCCCGAACTCCCGCCCCAGTACTGGGTGGCGTTGAGGTTATCTCACTAACAACTGGTTAAAGGATATTTTTTATGTCGGCGAACTCAGGTATTCCAGAACTGCAATGATAAAATTGTGACGACAACACCTCGCAGCTCAACTCCCCGGAACACTGCCACAACCACTAAATGTCAGGAGGCACCAAGAACAATGTTCTCATCATAAAACCATCGGAACGATTCCAAGATACCCGTGTGATCCTAAAAAAATTCGTGAAATTTGAGGAGAGAAGAGTCAAAACTCTACGCCAGGAGGCCTCACTAGAGCGACGAAGGGACTGGGGAGTAAAAAGAATCCTACTCTCCGATATATATAATCCTATAAGACTCAAAACATTTTCTTCTAGACTAAACAACATCGACGATTCGATCAAGCAGGGGGCTCCTAAGTCGAGGAAGGCTCTGATACCAACTTGTAACATCCACGATGCGGCTATATCTCCCACGTGTCGGGGCACGACTTAGAGGCATAACCGCATGGTAGGCATGTCACAAGAGGGGTAACCTTTACACATCCCATGCAATGAATAAGAAAGGGATAAAGAGTTGGCTTACAATCGCCACTTCACACAATACATAAATATAGCATACATCATCCAGAATACAATCAAGGTCCGACTACGGAACCAAAATAAAGAAAGACAACCCCAAATGCTAGATCTCCGATCGCCCCAACTGGGCTCCCCTACTGATCATCCGGAAAAAAGAAACATAGTAACGGCCTGAATCCTCATCGAACTCCCACTTGAGTTCGGTAGCGTCCCCTGCACTGGCATCATCGGCACCTGCATCTATTTGGAAGTATCTGTGAGTCACGGGGACTCACCAATCTCACACCCTCGCGATCAAAACTATTTAAGCTTAAGGGTAGGAAAGGGTAGTGAGGTGGAGCTGCAGCAAGCACTAGCATATATGGTGGCTAACTTACACAAATGAGAGCGAGAACAAAAGCAAAGCACGGTCGAGAAACTAATAGTGATCAAGAAGTGATCCTGAAGCTACTTACGTTCAAGCATAACACGAGACCGTGTTCTCTTCCCAGACTCCGCCAAAAAGAGACCATCACGGCTACACGCACGGTTGATTCATTTTAATTAAGTTAAGTGTCAAGTTCTCTACAACCGGACATTAACAAATTCCCATCTGCCCATAACCGTGGGCACGGCTTTCAAAAGTTCAAAACCCTGCAGGGGTGTCCCAACTTAGCCCATCACAAGCTCTCACGGTCAACGAAGGATATTCCTTCTCCCAGGAAGACCCGATAAGACTCGGAATCCCGGTTACAAGATATTTCGACAATGGTAAAACAAGTCCAGCAAATCCTCCCGATGTGCCGACAAATCCCGATAGGAGCTGCACATATCTCGTTCTTGGGGCACACCGGATGAACACTACGTACAACTAAAACCAACCATCATGTTTCCCCGAGGTGGCGCTGCAAGTGGCTCTATTTTGGACCAACACTCAGAGGAGCACTGGCCCGGGGGTTTAAAATAAAGATGGCCCTTGAGTCCGCGGAACCCAAGGGAAAAAGGCTTAGGTGGCAAATGGTAAAACCAAGGTTGGGCCTTGCTGGAGGAGTTTTATTCAAGGCGAACTGTCAAGGGGTTCCCATAACACCCAACCGCGTAAGGAACGCAAAATCAAGGAACATAACACCGGTATGATGGAAACTAGGGCGGCAAGAGTGGAACAAAACACCATGCATAAGGCCGAGCCTTCCACTATTTACCAAGTATATAGATGATAATAATGATATCCCAACAAATATCCATGTTCCAATAAGGAACAAACTTCATCTGCACCTGCAACTAGCAACGCTATAAGAGGGGTTGAGCAAAGCGGTAACATAGCCAAACAACGGTTTGCTAGGAAAGGTGGGTTAGAGGCTTGACAAGGCAATATGGGAGGCGCGATATAGCAAGTGGTAGGTATCGCAACATAGCAATAGAGCGAACAACTAGCAAGCAAAGATAGAAGTGATTTCGAGGGTATGGTCATCTTGCCTGCAAAGTTCTTAGAGTTGACGAAAGCTTGATCCTCGTAAGCGTACTCAACAGGTTCCTCGATCACATACTCGTCTCCCGGCTCTACCAAAAGCAAGAACACAAACAAAAGTACCAACAATCAATCACGGTGCAATGCGCAAGCAACATGATGCAAACATGGCATGATATGCGAGATGTGATATGCAATGCATATGCGTGCTCCGGTAGGAAAAGATTGACCAAGGCATTAACTTGGGAAACCAACTGTGTCGTTGGAAGGATGATATGATTTTGATGGAAATCGATATAAAGATCACCGAAATCGGATGCACGGTTTGCAAATGGCAAGCAAAACAATAATGGCACAATTCTACGATTAACAGCACAATGCCACCTAGAATGCAACAAGAAACTATGCTACTGCACTCCAACATAACAACAAAACACATGGCAGTGATCTACTCAAGATGATAGATAAAACATGAACACTGAGCTACGGCTAAATCACACAAGAGCAGTTTCAAACAAGCATGGCAAAAGTGCAAAAGATATCAGCTTCACAGACTTAGTGAAAATACTAACATGCCAGGAATAACATCAGGAAGCAATGTTTAGAGCAAGCAAACAACATGATACAGGATCAGATCATAGCAAACAAAGGCATGGCGTGAATCTACTCAAAGAATAGAACAAAAGTCCCTTACTGACCATGAGCCAAAAATGCACAGAAGATATGATGGCACCCATGTAAACATAGCAAGTTTCATTAACAGATTCAGACTTAGCAGAAAACTGAGCATGGCATAAACAGAATTTGAAGGCATCTTTGCAAGCTCGATTCATTCACCACAAGGCATTGCATGACAAGATAAGCATACTACCAGTAAGAAGACATGATCATAAGGCTAACCATGGCAAGAACAAGTTTATAGCATGCATGGATCAACTACAACATCCATGGCAAAATCGATTAACATGTAAACAATCTGCCAGGAACAATTTATAGCAAAAGTAAAGAAAGATTAAGACATGCTAGGGCATTCCATAATTGCAAACAAGGGCATGGATTGATATAGCATAACCATATGACTAAAACACCCTTACTGAAGATACTCAAAACAAGCATGGATCTCACTGTAGCATCATGGTTACATGGCATAAAAGTAACAGCAGAACAAGGACTTAGCAAAATCCTAAGTCCCTGAAATCAGCAATATCACGAAGGCTACTTTGCATGCTTGTGCTAGTCACCAAATTTATCACAAAAGTACATGGCAAGCACCCCTGTAAAGATGGCATGGCATAGACCAAAACACATGTAGAGCTAATGCCCATACGATGCGCACAACAAATGTGGCAAAAATGACAAATGCTCATAATCTGATAAGAATCAGCACCTAACAATTTATAGCACCCTTGCATCAGTGATTAGGGCATCAAGATGGACTCAAACAAGCATGCCACAATGGAATAAAATGAACAACACATCATGATGAACAATTTGATATATTGCACAAGTTATGGCATGTCAAAGGGTGCACCAGAATATAGCAGAAAAGGACATAGGGAAAAACGAGGTCAACCTCTCTGGATCTAGGGTTCCGGGGCGCGGTCCACGAGGTTCGTCGGAGACGTCGCGGGAGGCGGCCGGAGGAGGACGAGGCACGTTGGGGGAGGGGCACTCCGGGCCGGTGTGCGGAGGCGGCGAGACGCGTCGGCGGCGGTGGGCTTGGCGCTTGGGCGGCGCGGTGAGGCGCAGGGGGCGCGGGGCGGCGGAGTCGAGCTCGCGGGGGCC
>NC_041390.1:520771666-520798519 GCF_002162155.2 Triticum dicoccoides | reverse complement strand
GCGGGGCGCAGGCGGTGATGCCACATGGCAGGCCCCCGTTGGCTGCGGGCATTGGCGGCGATCCGTCCGGCGCGGACGGACACGTCCGGTGGCGGCGGAGGGCGATTTTTAGGGTTTCATCCGGGATTTTGGACGGGGAGGACATATATATAGGTGGAAGGAGGTAGCAGTGTCCAAATGGAGTGTAGTTTTCGGCCACGCGATCGTGATCCGACGACGGAGGACATGGGAGTGGTTTGGAAGGGTTATTGGGCCGATTTGGAGGGGTGTTGGGCTGCAACACACACAAGGCCTTTGCGGTTCCCCGGTTAACCGTTGGAGTATCAAACGGACTCCAAATGGAACGAAACTTGACAGGCGGTCTACCGGTGGTGTACCAAGGCCGCTTGGTAAATCTCGGTACATTCCGAGAAAGTTTAACACCCGCTCACAAAAAGAGACAAAAGGGGGCGCCGGAGGACGTAGGAGTGTCGGATTGCAAAACGGACAACGGGGAAAATGCTCGGATGTATGAGACGAACACGTATGCAAATGCGATGCACATGATGACATGATATGAAATGCATGACATGAAATGCATGACATGAACAAAATGCAAAACGAAGACAAAACCCAACCACGAAGGGAATCTCATAACTTAAAGCCAAAAATGGCAAGAGTTGGAGTACAAATATGGCGAGTTACATCTGGGGTGTTACATACACTAACAGCAAAAGTGGCAATAAGAGCATGGGAGGCCCATTCGGACAGTGGGCGCACCAGTACGATGTACCTCCATAAATGCATAGAGTGATGAGGGAGGTATGGTTGCCCAGAGCAACAAATATCCAGGCAACATATGTGGATCCCATCCCATTTTTGTTCTCTTTAGCCACCTTTTTCCTATGCGAGGACAACAAACCAATCGACCTGGTCATTCTCTATTGCGTTGTCATGCCTTTCTAACCTTTTCACCTTTTTTCAACCAAGAGACACGAGAATCGTTCCTTAGCTACTGGTTTTCCCCTTTTCAACCAAGATGCGAGTTTGATGCCTAGTCTCTTGGATAGTACTTTCTCCCTTCCTTTCCTTATTCAACCCAGACATGGATTAGTCTACATGAAGTAGGGTTTCCTTTAATAGTGCAAATTAAGGTTTTCGTCTGTGTGACCAGCAGAGCAGAGGATAGCAAATTGGGAAGATGGTGGAGTGGAAAAAGATCCACATGCAGCGACATGGCAGGTGGGGCAATAGAACAAAGGGTAAGGTTCGAAAAGAGGTAGCATACCTGAGGGTCGGCGGCAAGTTACTTCGCACACACTATGACAACAAGCTTGGGGATGGAGGCCATCCTGCGCGGGTGCTAGGTCTGAGAGGGCGTCCTTGTCGTCAGTGTGTGACCTCGCTCCCCGACGACGAGTGCATCAATGTTGCATGTCCATTTCTTCCCTGGCGGATCTGTGACCACCGGTGAGGAGGGTGAGAGAGGTCGTTTTTTTTATCTGGAGAGAGAGTGATAGTGTGAGAAGCAAGTGGGCAGCCCTTAGCAAGAAAGCGCTGAAGCTCCGGCCTATATATCATTTTTGATACTAGTAGTAGAGGTGGAGTAGTGGTATAGTAGTTTATACTTTCTCTGCATACAATACCAGTTAGTCGTGCTTCAAAACTGAATAGCACGCCATTAAAAAACTAAAGTCGAGAACTAATGCGACACCTCGGGCCAACGCAGCCAGGTTGCATTTTGCATGAGAAATTACACACCATGTTTCGTTGACATGTGGTCCCGTTCCAATATGTCAATGATATGATGGCGAGTCCTTTTGTACAATTTTCGAACGGACGTCTATGTAGGCCAGTGTGCCTCTTCATGTACCGTGGCAACTGTCCACCGCCTCTTCGCATTTGCCTCTCGATTTGGAACTGCTGTCGCACGCTCTTCCTCCCTCCTCCATTTTCCTTCACCCTTCCTTCTGCCATTGTTCGATTGTCTTCTCCATGGAGGGAACAGGCCAGAAACGACCCCGTTATTCTTGCCCCGATCTGAAAGATGACGTGCTGGAGGAACTCATTGATCGATGTGATGTAATTACCTCGGCTAGCATGGTAGGTTCGTTCAAGACCATTCTCGACTCAACTAATAACATCATTACAAAGAACCTAAGGGTCCAAGAGTGGTTTGATCTCCCCTATCTTCTACGCGTGACCCTGCTGACGACTGGCGCGCAGACGACGGAAGCCTCGCCTTGTGCAAGTTGATATTGCTTGATAACGATACTTGTGATATTAAGATGCCATCGTTTGAGGGTAAGGCTTGGGCAAGCGCAAATGGAGATTGGGTTGTTTATATTGGGTACAACTGCGAGTGGGAACTTGTGAATGTGTACACTCGTCACCAGTTTCCACTTCCAAAAATCTTAGACTGCCCAGAGGTTGAGCACACCGGTATTCTACGTACGTTCAACTACAATCATGGTGATTGTCATCTACAGAAGATAGAAATTTGTCGAGTTCCCAACCGCTCTTGGGGTTATAGGAATACTTTTGTTGTTGTTATCTTCAATAAGCTTGTTTCCGTCCTTCATACTTTGACTCCATGGATATTGCTCAAAAATCAGTTTCTATACACGGATGTGTACTATGACGCAATTCAATATGAGGGTCTTGTGTTTGCTGCCACCACTCGTGGCATTGTTTTTGCATGGAATCCTGATGCTTTCAGTACGTTTGTCTTCCACCGTAAATATAATTGTTTCATCCACATGCATGCGGGTTAGCTAGTTTCCCTTTACTAATTAACCTTTTTGTGTTTCCATGGTCCTGTGAACATTCCACAACCTATACATGAAAAAAATTATAAACAAGGGGGAGATGACGATGGTGATGATCACGAGCATGAGGACGAGCAGGACCTATATACTCAGTGGCGCCTGGCAACTTATTCCGATGGATCACCTCTTCTTGTCTGTATACAGGGCACTACTGATGTTACTGAGGAAGCAGGTGTTGTCTCGCATGGTCGCACTGTCCGACCTATTCCAACATCTGTTGCAGGGTATTCGGGTGAAGGAAATATGCCCTAGAGGCCATAATAAAGTTATTATTTATATTTCCTTATATCATGATAAATGTTTATTATTCATGCTAGAATTGTAATAACCAGAAACTTAGTACATGTGTGAATACATAGACAAAAAAAGTATCACTAGTATGCCTCTACTTGACTAGCTCGTTAATCAAAGATGGTTAAGTTTCCTAGCCATGGACAAGAGTTTTCATTTGATGAACGGGATCACATCATTAGAGAATGATGTGATTGACTTGACCCATTCCATTAGCTTAGCACGATGATCGTTTAGTTTGTTGCTATTGCTTTCTCCATAACTTATACATGTTCCTATGACTATGAGATCATGCAACTCCCGAATACCGGAGGAACACTTTGTGTGCTACCAAAAGTCGCAATGTAACTGGGTGATTATAAAGGTTCTCTACAGGTGTCTCCGATGGTGTTTGTTGAGTTAGCATAGATCGAGATTAGGATTTGACACTTCGATTGTCGGAGAGGTCTCTGGGCCCTCTCGGTAATACACATCAATATAAGCCTTGCAAGCAATGTGATAATGAGTTAGTTGCGGGATGATGCATTATTGAACGAGTAAAGAGACTTGCCGGTAACGAGATTGAACTAGGTATTGAGATGCGATGATCGAATCTCAAGCAAGTAACATACCGATGACAAAGGGAACAACATATATCGTTATGTGGTTTGACCGATAAAGATCTTCGTAGAATATGTGGGAGCCAATATGAACATCCAGGTTCCACTATTGGTTATTGACCGGACACGTGTCTCGGTCATGTCTACATAGTTCTCGAACCCGTAGGGTCCGCACGCTTAACGTTCGGTGATGATCGATATTATGAGTTTATGTGTTTTGATGAACCGAAGGTTGTTAGGGGTCTCGGATGTGATCACGGGCATCACGAGGAGTCTCGAAATGGTCGAGACATAAAGATCGATATATTGGAAGCCTATGTTTGGACATCGAAAAGGTTCCGAGTGAGTTCGGGCATATACCGGAGTACCGGGGGGTTACCGGAACCCCCCGGGGAGTATATGGGCCCTAATGGGCTTTAGTGGAGAGAGAGAGAGAGGCAGCATGAGCAGGCCGCGCACCCCTCCCCCCTGGTCCGAATTGGACTAGGAAAGGGGGTGTGATACGTCTCCAACGTATCTATAATTTTTGATTGCTCCATGCTATATTATCTATTGTTTTGGACTATATTGAGCTTTATTTTCCACTTTTATATTATTTTTGGGACTAACCTATTAACTGGAGGCCCAGCCCAGAATTGTTGTTTTTTCCTATTTCAGTGTTTCGAAGAAATGGAATATCAAACGGAGTCCAAACGGAATGAAACCTTCGAGAACGTGATTTTCTCACCGAATATGACCAAGGAGACTTGGACCCTATGTCAAGGAAGCTTCGAGGTGGGCACGAGGTAGGGGGCGCGCCCTATACCCCCAAGCGCGCCCCCACCCTTGTGGGCCCACCGAAGCTCCACTGACGTACTTCTTCCTCCTATATATACCTACGTACCCCCAAACGAACAGGAACGGAGCCAAAAACCTAATTCCACCGCCGCAACTTTCTGTATCCACGAGATCCCATCTTGGGGCCTGTTCCGGAGCTCCGCCGGAGAGGGCCGTCATCACGGAGGGCTTCTACATCATCATAGCCTCTCCGATGAAGTGTGAGTAGTTTACCTCAAACCTTCGGTCCATAGTTAGTACCTAGATGGCTTCTTCTCTCTTTTTGGATCTCAATACAAAGTTCTCCCCCTCTCTCGTGGAGATCTATTCGATGTAATCTTCTTCTTTTTGAGGTGTGTTTGTTGAGACTGATGAATTGTGGGTTTATGATCAAGTCTATCTATGAATAATATTTGAATCTTCTCTGAATTATTTTATGTATGATTGGTTATCTTTGCAAGTCTCTTCGAATTATCAGTTTGGTTTGGCCTACTAGATTGGTTTTTCTTGCCATGGGAGAAGTGCTTAGCTTTTGGTTTGATCTTGCGGTGTCCTCTCCCAGTGACAGAAGGGGCAGCAAGGCACGTATTGTATCGTTGCCATCGAGGATAACAAGATGGGGTTTATTTCATATTGCATGAATTTTTCTCTCTACATCATGTCATCTTGCTTAAAGCGTTACTCTATTTTTAACTTAATACTCTAGATGCATGCTGGATACCGGTCGATGAGTGGAGTAATAGTAGTAGATGCAGAATCGTTTCGGTCTACTTGTCACAGACGTGATGCCTATATACATGATCATGCCTAGATATTCTCATAACTATGCTCAATTCTGTCAATTGCTCAACAATAATTTGTTCACCCACTGTAGAATACTTATGCTCTTGAGAGAAGCCACTAGTGAAACCTATGGCCCCCGGGTCTATTCTCAACATATCAATCTCCATCACTTTAATCTTGCTTTGCTTTTTAATTTGCCTTTTACTTTTCACTTTGCATCTCTATACCAAAAACACCAAAAATACTATCTATCAGATCTCACTCTCGTAAGTGACCGTGAAGGGATTGACAACCCCTAATCGCGTTGGTTGCAAGTAGCTACCGTTTTGTGCAGGTACAAGGGACTTGAGCATGGCCTCCTACTGGATTGATACCTTGGTTCTCAAAAACTGAGGGAAATACTTACGCTACTCTGCTGCATCATCCTCTCCTCTTCGGGGAAAACCAACGCAAGCTCAAGAGGTAGCAGGGCGGCGCCCCCCTTTCCTTCCTCCCTCTCTCCCCTTCCTTCTCTCCTAGTCCAACTAGGGAAGCGGGGGATCCTACTCTCGGAGGGAGTAGGACTCCTCCAGGGTGCGCCATAGAGGGCCGGACCTCCCCCTCCTCCACTCCTTTATATACGGGAGAGGGGGGCACCCCATAGACACACAAGTTGATCATTGATCTCTTAGTCGTGTGTGGTCCCCCTCCACCATAATCAACCTCAGTCATATCGTAGCGGTGCATAGACGAAGCCCTGTTCTGGTAGCATCATCATCACCGTCGTCACGTCATCGTGCTGACAAAGCTGTCCCTCGACACTCTGCTGGATCGTGAGTTCATGGGACGTCACCAAGCCGAATGTGTGCAGATCGCGGAGGTGACGTACTTTCGGTACTAGGATCGGTCGGTCGTGAAGACGTACGACTACATCAACCACATTGTCATAAATCTTCCGCTTACGTTCTACAAGGTACATAGACAACACTCTCCCCTCTCGTTGCTGTGCATCACCATGATCTTGCGTGTGCGTAGGAAATTTTTTGAAATTACTGTGTTCCCCAACAGTGGCATCCGAGCCAGGTCTATGCGTAGATGTTATTTGCATGAGTAGAACACAAAGGAGTTGTGGGCGTGGGTATATACATATTGCTTGCCGTCACTAGTTGATTCTTGATTCAGCGGTATTGTTGGATGAAGCGGCTCAGACCGACATTATGCGTACGCTTACACGAGACTGGTTCTACCGACGTGCTTCACACACAGGTGGCTAGCGGGAGTCAGTTTCTCCAACTTTAGTTGAATCGGATTCAATGAGCATGGTTCTTTCTGAAGATCAAAAAGCAATCAATATACCGCGTTGTGGTTTTTGATGCGTAGGTAAGAATAGTTCTTGCTCAGCCTGTAGCAGCCATGTAAAATTTGCAACAACAAAGTAGAGGACATCTAACTTGTTTTTGCAGGGCATGTTGTGATGTGATATGGTCAAGACGTGATGAGATATAAATTGTTGTATGAGATGATCATGTTTTGTTAAAGTTATTGGCGATTGGTAGAAGCCTTATAGTTGTCTCTTTATTGCATAAGATGCAAGCGCCATACAATTGCTTTACTTTATCTCTATGCAGTAGTTGGCAAGACGACCATGTGACAACACGTTGATAGAGATCAAGATGATGGAGATCATGGTGTCATGCCGGTGACGATGGAAATGATGACGGTACTTTGGAGATGGAGATCAAAGGCACAAGATGATGATGGCCATATCATGTCACATATTTTGATTGCATATGATGTTTATCCTTTATGCATCTTATTTTTCTTAGTTCGATGGTAGCATTATAAGATGATCTCTCACTAAATTTCAAGGTATAAGTGTTCTCCCTGAATATGCACCGTTGCGACAGTTCTTCATGTTGAGACACCACGTGATGATGGGTGTGATAAGCTCTACGTTCACATACAACGGGTGCAAACCAGTTTTGCACATACAGAATGCTCGGGTTAAACTTGACGAGCCTAGCATATCTAGATATGGCCTCGGAACACTGAGACCTAAAGGTCGAGCGTGAATCATATAGTAGATATGATCAACATAGTGATGTTCACCATTGAAAACTACTCCATCTCACGTGATGATCGAACATGGTTTAGTTGATATGGATCACGTGATCACTTAGATGATTAGAGGGATGTCTATCTAAGTGGGAGTTCTTAAGTAATATGATTAATTGAACTTAAATTTATCATGAACTTAGTCCTGATAGTATTTGCATATCTATGTTCTAGATCAATTGCTCGCGTATAGCTTCCCCTTTTTATTTCATGACACGTTCCTAGAGAAAACTATGTTGAAAGATGATAGTAGCAATGATGCGGATTGGATCCGTGATCTGAAGATTATCCTCGTTGCCGCACAGAAGAATTATGTCCTTCATGCACCGCTAGGTGATATAACTATTGCAGGAGCAAATGCAAACATTATGAACGTTTGACAAAGCTCGGTATGATGACTACTTAATAGTTTAGTGCACCATGTTTTACGGCTTAGAACCGGAACTTCAAAAATGTTTTTGAACGCCACAGAGCATATAAGATGTCCTGAGAGTTGAAATTGGTATTTCATACTCATGCCCGTGTCGAGAGGTAGGAGACCTCTGATAGTACTTTGCCTACAAGATGGAAGAGAATAGCTCAACCAGTGAGCATGTGCTCAAATTTTCTGGGTACTACAATTGCTTGAATCAAGTGAGAGTTAATCTTCCGGATAAGATAGTAATTGACAAAGTTCTCTAGTCACTATCACCAAGTTACTAGAACTTAGTGACGAACTATAATATGCAAGGGATGATGAAAGTAATTCCCAAGCTCTTCGCGATGCTGAAATCGACGAAGGTAGAAATCAAGAAATAGCATCAAGTGTTGATGGTTAACAAGACCAATAATTTCAAGAAAAGGGCAAAGGGAAAGAAAGATGAACTTCGAAGGAGAATAGCAAGCAAGTTGCTGCTCCCATGCAGAAACCCAAAGCTAGACCCAAGCCTAGAACTGAGTGCTTCTACTACAAAGGAAATGGTCACTGGAACTGGAACTGCCCAAGATACTTGGCGGATAAGAAGGATGGCAAAGTGAACAAAAGTATATGTGATATACCTGTTATTGATGTGTACTTTATTAGTGTTTATAGCAACCCTTCAGTATTTGATACTGGTTCAGTTGCTAAGAGTAGTAACTCGAAACGGGAGTTGCAAAATAAACAGAGACTAGTTAAGGGCGAGGTGATGATGTGAGTTGGAAGTGATTCCAAGGTTGATAAGATCACCCTCGCACACTCCCTTTACATTCGGGATTAGTGTTGAACCTAAAATAAATGTTATTTGGTGTTTGTGTTTAGGATAATATGATTGGATCATGTTTATTGCAATACGGTTATTCATTTAAGTCAAAGAATAATTGTTATTCTGTTTACATGAATAAAACCTTCTGACGCCATACACCCAAGGTGAATGGTTTATTAAATCTCGAACGTAGTGATACACATGTTCATAATATTGAAGCCAAAAGATGCAAAGTTAATAATGATAGTTCAACTTATATGTGGCACTGCCCTTTAGGTCATATTAGTGTAAAGGGCATGAAGAAACTCCTTGCTGATGAGCTTTTGGAATCACTTGATTATGATTCATTTGATACTTGCGGACCATGCCTCGTGGGCAAGATGACTAAAACTCCGTTCTCCGGAACAATGGAGCAAGCAACTGACTTATTGGAAATAATACATACTGATGTATGCAATCCGATGAGTGTTGAGCCTCGCGGCGGGTATCATCATTTTCCGACCTTCACAAATGATTTGAGCAGATATGGGTATATCTACTTGATGAAACATAAGTCTGAAACATTTGAAAAGTTTAAAGAATTTCAGAGTGAAGTGGAAAATCATCGTAACAAGAAAATAAAGTTTCCGCGATCTGATCGTGGAGGAGAATATTTGAGTTATGAGTTTGGTCTTCATTTGAAACAATGCGGAATAGTTTCGCAACTCACGCCACCTGGAACACCACAGCGTAATTGTGTGTCCGAACGTCATACCGTATTTTATTAGATATGGAGGTAGTAATATCAAAGTCATGCTAGTAGAGTAATTGTGAATTTGAGAAGTGCTTGAGTTAAAGTTTGCAAGTCTCGTACCATGCACGTATGGTAAACGTTATGCAACAAATTTGAAACATGAGGTGTTATTTGATTATCCTCCTTATGAGTGGCGGTCGGGGACGAGCGATGGTCTTTTCCTACCAATCTATCCCCCTAGGAGAATGCGCGTAATGCTTTGGTTTTTGATGGCTTGTAGATTTTTGCAATAAGTATATGAGTTCTTTATGACTAATGTTGAGTCCATGGATTATACGCACTCTCACCCTTCCATCATTGCTAGCCTCTACGGTACCGTGCATTGCCCTTTCTCACATCGAGAGTTGGTGCAAACTTCGTCGGTGCATCCAAACCCCGTGATATGATACGCTCTTTCACACATAAACCTCCTTATATCTTCCTCAAAACAGCCACCATACCTACCTATTATGGCATTTCCATAGCCATTCTGAGATATATTGCCATGCAACTTTCCACCATCCAGTTTATCATGACACATTCATTATTGCCATATTGCTAGCATGATCATGTAGTTGACATAGTATTTGTGTCAAATCCACCGTTCATAATTCTTTCATACTTGTCACTCTTGATTCATTGCATATCCCGGTACACCGCTGGAGGCATCCATATAGAGTCATACTTTGTTCTAGTATCGAGTTGTAATCATTGAGTTGTAAATAAATAGAAGTGTGATGATCATCATTCAATAGAGCATTGTCCCAAAAAAGGCCAAAAAAAGAAGGCCCCCCAAAAAAGAAAATAAATAAAAAGGGGCAATGCTACTATCCTTTTTCCACACTTGTGCTTCAAAATCTTCATGATAAAGAGTCTCGTGTTTTGTCACTTTCATATACTAGTGGGAATTTTTCATTATAGAACTTGGCTTGTATATTCCAACAGTGGGCCTCCTCAAGTGCCCTAGGTCTTCGTGAGCAAGCAAGTTGGATGCACACCCACTTAGTTTCTTTAGTTGAGCTTTCATACTTTTATAGCTCTAGTGCATCCGTTGCATGGCAATCCCTACTCCTTGCATTAACATCAATCGATGCGCATCTCCATAGCCCATTCATTAGCCTCGTTGATGTGAGACTTTCTCCTTTTTGTCTTCTCCACATAACCCCCATCATTATATTCTATTCCACCCATAGTGCTATATCCATGGCTCACGCTCATGTATTGCGTGAAAGTTTATGAGTTTGAAATTATTAAGGTATGAAACAATTGCTTGGCTTGTCATCGGGGTTGTGCATGATGAGAGCATTCTAGTGTGACGAAAAAGGAGCATGACTAAACTATATGATTTTGTAGGGATGAACTTTCTTTGGCCATGTTACTTTGAGAAAACATAATTGCTTTGTTGGTTTGCTTGAAGTATTATTATTCTCTATGTCAATATGAAATTTTATCTTGAATCTTTCTAATCTGAATATTCATACCACAATTAAGAGGATTTGCATTGAAATTATGCCAAGTAGCACTCCGCATCAAAAATTCTCTTTTTATCATTTACCTACTCGAGGACGAGCAGGAATTAAGCTTGGGGATACCTGATACGTCTCCAACGTATCTATAATTTTTGATTGCTCCATGCTATATTATCTATTGTTTTGGACTATATTGGGCTTTATTTTACACTTTTATATTATTTTTGGGACTAACCTATTAACTGGAGGCCCAGCCCGGAAACGTTGTTTTTTGCCTATTTCAGTGTTTCGAAGAAACGGAATATCAAACGGAGTCCAAACGGAATGAAACCTTCGGGAACGTGATTTTCTCACTGAATATGACCCAGGAGACTTGGACCCTACGTCATGGAAGCTTCGAGGTGGGCACGAGGTAGGGGGCGCGCCCTATACCCCCAGGCGTGCCCCCCACCCTCGTGGGCCCACCGAAGCTTCACTGACGTACTTCTTCCTCCTATATATACCTACGTACCCCCAAACGAACAGGGACGGAGCCAAAAACCTAATTCCACCGCCGCAACTTTCTGTATCCACGAGATCCCATCTTGGGGCCTGTTCCGGAGCTCCGCTAGAGAGGGCCGTCATCACGGAGGGCTTCTACATCATCATAGCCTCTCCGATGAAGTGTGAGTAGTTTACCTCAGACCTTCGGGTCCATAGTTAGTACCTAGATGGCTTCTTCTCTCTTTTTGGATCTCAATACAAAGTTCTCCCCCTCTCTCGTGGAGATCTATTCGATGTAATCTTCTTCTTTTTGCGGTGTGTTTGTTGAGACTGATGAACTGTGGGTTTATGATCAAGTCTATCTATGAATAATATTTGAATCTTCTCTGAATTATTTTATGTATGATTGGTTATCTTTGCAAGTCTCTTCAAATTATCAGTTTGGTTTGGCCTACTAGATTGGTTTTTCTTGCCATGGGAGAAGTGCTTAGCTTTGGGTTCGATCTTGCGGTGTCCTCTCCCAGTGACAGAAGGGGCAGCAAGGCACGTATTGTATCGTTGCCATCGAGGATAACAAGATGGGGTTTATTTCATATTGCATGAATTTTTCTCTCTACATCATGTCATCTTGCTTAAAGCGTTACTCTGTTTTTAACTTAATAATCTACATGCATGCTGGATAGCGGTCGATGAGTGGAGTAATAGTAGTAGATGCAGAATCGTTTCGGTCTACTTGTCACAGACGTGATGCCTATATACATGATCATGCCTAGATATTCTCATAACTATGCTCAATTCTGTCAATTGCTCAACAATAATTTGTTCACCCACCGTAGAATACTTATGCTCTTGAGAGAAGCCACTAGTGAAACCTATGGCCCCCGGGTCTATTCTCAACATATCAATCTCCATCACTTTAATCTTGCTTTGCTTTGTAATTTGCCTTTTACTTTTCACTTTGCATCTCTATACCAAAAATACCAAAAATACTATCTATCAGATCTCACTCTCGTAAGTGACCGTGAAGGGATTGACAACCCCTAATCGCGTTGGTTGCAAGTAGATATCGTTTTGTGCAGGTACAAGGGACTTGAGCATGGCCTCCTACTGGATTGATACCTTGGTTCTCAAAAACTGAGGGAAATACTTACGCTACTCTGCTGCATCATCCTCTCCTCTTCGGGGAAAACCAACGCAAGCTCAAGAGGTAGCAGGGCGGCGCCCCCCTTTCCTTCCTCCCTCTCTCCCCTTCCTTCTCTCCTAGTCCAACTAGGGAAGCGGGGGATCCTACTCTCGGAGGGAGTAGAACTCCTACAGGGTGCACCATAGAGGGCCGGACCTCCCCCTCCTCCACTCCTTTATATACGGGAAAGGGGGCACCCCATAGACACATAAGTTGATCATTGATCTCTTAGTCGTGTGTGGTCCCCCTCCACCATAATCAACCTCGGTCATATCATAGCGGTGCATAGGCGAAGCCCTGTTCTGGTAGCATCATCATCACCGTCATCACGTCATCGTGCTGACAAAGCTCTCCCTCGACACTCTGCTGGATCGTGAGTTCATGGGACGTCACCAAGCCGAACGTGTGCAGATCGCGGAGGTGACGTACTTTCGGTACTAGGATCGGTCGGTCGTGAAGACGTACGACTACATCAACCACATTGTCATAACTCTTCCGCTTACGTTCTACAAGGTACATAGACAACACTCTCCCCTCTCGTTTTTGTGCATCACCATGATCTTGCGTGTGCGTAGGAATTTTTTTGAAATTACTGCGTTCCCCAACAGTGGCATCCGAGCCAGGTCTATGCGTAGATGTTATTTGCATGAGTAGAACACAAAGGAGTTGTGGGCGTGGGTATATACATATTGCTTGCCGTCACTAGTTGATTCTTGATTCAGCGGTATTGTTGGATGAAGCGGCTCAGACCGACATTATGCGTACGCTTACACAAGACTGGTTCTACCGACGTGCTTCACACATAGGTGGCTAGTGGGAGTCAGTTTCTCCAACTTTAGTTGAATCGGATTCAATGAGCATGGTTCTTTCTGAAGATCAAAAAGCAATCACTATACCGCGTTGTGGTTTTTGATGCGTAGGTAAGAACAGTTCTTGCTCAGCCTGTAGCAGCCATGTAAAATTTGCAACAACAAAGTAGAGGACATCTAACTTGTTTTTGCAGGGCATGTTGTGATGTGATATGGTCAAGACGTGATGAGATATAAATTGTTATATGAGATGATCATGTTTTGTTAAAGTTATCGGCAATTGGCAGAATCCTTATGGTTGTCTCTTTATTGCATAAGATGCAAGCGCTATACAATTGCTTTACTTTATCGCTATGCAGTAGTTGGCAAGACGACCATGTGACGACACGTTGATAGAGATCAAGATGATGGAGATCATGGTGTCATGCCGGTGACGATGGAAATGATGACGGTACTTTGGAGATGGAGATCAAAGGCACAAGATGATGATGGCCATATCATGTCACATATTTTGATTGCATATGATGTTTATCCTTTATGCATCTTATTTTGCTTAGTTCGATGGTAGCACTATAAGATGATCTCTCACTAAATTTCAAGGTATAAGTGTTCTCCCTGAATATGCACCGTTGCGACAGTTCTTCGTGCTGAGACACCACGTGATGATGGGTGTGATAAGCTCTACGTTCACATACAACGGGTGCAAACCAGTTTTGCACATGCAGAATACTCGGGTTAAACTTGACGAGCCTAGCATATCTAGATATGGCCTCGGAACACTGAGACCTAAAGGTCGAGCATCAATCATATAGTAGATATGATCAACATAGTGATGTTCACCATTGAAAACTACTCCATCTCACGTGTTGATCGAACATGGTTTAGTTGATATGGATCACGTGATCACTTAGATGATTAGAGGGATGTCTATCTAAGTGGGAGTTCTTAAGTAATATGATTAATTGAACTTAAATTTATCGTGAACTTAGTCCTGATAGTATTTGCATATCTATGTTCTAGATCAATTGCTCGCGTATAGCTTCCCCGTTTTATTTCATGACACGTTCCTAGAGAAAACTATGTTGAAAGATGATAGTAGCAATGATGCGGATTGGATCCGTGATCTGAGGATTATCCTCGTTGCCGCACAGAAGAATTATGTCCTTCATGCACCGCTAGGTGATATAACTATTGCAGGAGCAAATGCAAATGTTATGAACGTTTGACAAAGCTCGGTATGATGACTACTTAATAGTTTAGTGCACCATGTTTTACGGCTTAGAACCGGAACTTCAAAAATGTTTTTGAACGCCATAGAGCATATAAGATGTCCTGAGAGTTGAAATTGGTATTTCATACTCATGCCCGTGTCGAGAGGTAGGAGACCTCTGATAGTACTTTGCCTACAAGATGGAAGAGAATAGCTCAACCAGTGAGCATGTGCTCAAATTTTCTGGGTACTACAATTGCTTCAATCAAGTGAGAGTTAATCTTCCAGATAAGATAGTAATTGACAAAGTTCTCTAGTCACTATCACCAAGTTACTAGAACTTAGTGACGAACTATAATATGCAAGGGATGATGAAAGTAATTCCCAAGCTCTTCGCGATGCTGAAATCAACGAAGGTAGAAATCAAGAAATAGCATCAAGTGTTGATGGTTAACAAGACCAATAATTTCAAGAAAAGGGCAAAGGGAAAGAAAGATGAACTTCAAATGAGAATAGCAAGCAAGTTGCTGCTCCCATGCAGAAACCCAAAGCTAGACCCAAGCCTAGAACTGAGTGCTTCTACTACAAAGGAAATGGTCATTGGAACTGGAACTGCCCTAGATACTTGGCGGATAAGAAGGATGGCAAAGTGAACAAAAGTATATTTGATATACCTGTTATTGATGTGTACTTTATTAGTGTTTATAGCAACCCTTCAGTATTTGATACTGGTTCAGTTGCTAAGAGTAGTAACTCGAAACGGGAGTTGCAAAATAAACAGAGACTAGTTAAGGGCGAGGTGATGATGTGAGTTGGAAGTGATTCCAAGGTTGATAAGATCACCCTCGCACACTCCCTTTACATTCGGGATTAGTGTTGAACCTAAAATAAATGTTATTTGGTGTTTGTGTTTAGCATAATATGATTGGATCATGTTTATTGCAATACGGTTATTCATTTAAGTCAAAGAATAATTGTTATTCTGTTTACATGAATAAAACCTTCTGACGCCATACACCCAAGGTGAATGGTTTATTAAATCTCGAACGTAGTGATACACATGTTCATAATATTGAAGCCAAAAGATGCAAAGTTAATAATGATAGTTCAACTTATATGTGGCACTGCCCTTTAGGTCATATTAGTGTAAAGGGCATGAAGAAACTCCTTGCTGATGAGCTTTTGGAATCACTTGATTATGATTCATTTGATACTTGCGGACCATGCCTCGTGGGCAAGATGACTAAAACTCCGTTCTCCGGAACAATGGAGCAAGCAACTGACTTATTGGAAATAATACATACTGATGTATGCAATCCGATGAGTGTTGAGCCTCGCGGCGGGTATCATCATTTTCCGACCTTCACAAATGATTTGAGCAGATATGGGTATATCTACTTGATGAAACATAAGTCTGAAACATTTGAAAAGTTTAAAGAATTTCAGAGTGAAGTGGAAAATCATCACAACAAGAAAATAAAGTTTCTGCGATCTGATCGTGGAGGAGAATATTTGAGTTATGAGTTTGGTCTTCATTTGAAACAATGCGGAATAGTTTCGCAACTCATGCCACCTGGAACACCACAGCGTAATTGTGTGTCCGAACATCATACCGTATTTTATTAGATATGGTGCGATCTATGATCTCTCTTACCGATTTATCACTATCGGTTTGGGGTTATGCATTAGAGATAGCTGCATTCACGTTAAATAGGGCACCATCTAAATCCGTTGAGACGACACCATATGAACTGTGGTTTAGCAAGAAACCTAAGCTGTCGTTTCTTAAAAGTTTGGGGCTATGATGCTTATGTGAAAAAATTTCAACCTGATAAGCTCGAACTCAAATCGGAGAAATGCGTCTTCATAGGATACTCAAAGAAAACTGTTGGGTACGCCTTCTATCACATATCCAAAGGAAAAATATTCTTTGCTAGGAATGGATCATTTATAGAGAAGAAGTTTCTCTCGAAAGAAGTGAGTGGGAGGAATGTAGAACTTGATGAGGTAATTGTACCTTCTCCCGAATTGGAAAGTAGTTCATCACAGAAATCAGTTCTAGTGATTCCTACACCAATTAGTGAGAAAGTTAATGATGATGATCATGAAACTTCAGATCAATTTACTAGCGAACCTCGTAGGTCAACCAGAATACGTTCCCCAACAATAGGCATGCTCGTAACTGTGACGGGCTAGTCCAGGTACCAGTCACTACACTTTTAGAAAAGTAGAAATAGCGGGTGACATGTCCTGCCCGCCACTATTTATAGTTCACCTATAGGGCTTTTCCTAGTAGTGATCCTCCCACCATCTACGAGCGGGCAACCGCTGACAGGGGCGTCACATGCATCAGTAACCATGCACAGTAATGATCAAAGACTTTGACCCGATGACAAACCCCCATTTGGGCTTTTGTGAGGGTGGGCCGAGCGGTGGAGAGGAAAAATGAGGACCGTAAAAAAGCATGGGCAAAACTGAGGAGGACTAAGCGATAAGGGGCATGAAAATAGAAATCACTTGACTAAAAAGGCGTAGGAGACCATCTACATGGCCATATTGGGGTCATAAGTCCGTGTCTTTCTAGACTTGAGGGCATCTACGTGTGTCCAACCTTGGCATGTCTTATGAGAGTGGTTTTTAGCTCCTGGGTGCCCTACACCCTCTATGAACAGTAAATTCAAAAAATAGAAAATAAATTCCAAAAAAAATCTGAAACTTCGCAGCATCAAATATGATCAAACTTTGTAGACGCGTTCAAGTTTTCATGCCAAAAAAACATTCGAAGAGCTCTACACAAGAAAAAGATTTCAGTTCTTGAAGTTTTCATCACTTTTAGCATTGAAATCTGAAGCTCATGTGTACACCTTTCTCTACATGATATTTTGTTATGAAAACTTATAAGAACCTGCAGTTTGACCATATTTGATGTTGCATAAAAGGTGTAAGGGCCCCCGGAAGCTATCACACCTTTTTGATGTCTTATTTCCCAAAACTTTCAGCTACAAGATATATCTCCCTAGAATGTACTATTTGGTGCTTTTATGTCCCTAGGAGGCAATTATCCCTAGGTAAAGAATCCGGGTCTAAGTAAAATCAAAGTTCTTATTTCTTGCTTGATCCATGGGAAGAAAACGAGTTAGAATTAGTTTCTTTTCGTGGGTAGAATTAGTTGATCGTGAATCTACAAAAATACACGTTTAAGACCTGAGTAAAATGTTGCAATGATTTCCGGTGCCGCGTTGCGATACCTAAGATTTAGAATAACTTTTTACAAAGTCACGGCAGAAAATATTTGAAGGATTTTCAAGTGAATTTTAGCAGAGTCGCCAGAAAAAAATGTTGCATGGAAGCCATGGGCTCCCCTCCTCATAAAATTCTTCATGTGGCTTGCCTTGCAAGACCGATGCTGGACGGCCGAACGACTCGCTCGACATGGCCTTCCACACGAGGACTCATGCACCTTCTGCGATCAGGAAGAAGAGATGATGCAACATCTCCTGGCGTGTTGCCCCTTTTCCCGCCAAATATGGCACGAGGTCCTCAATTGGGTTCGCTCAACCGCCGACATTCCGAGCAGTGATACTGACTTCTTCACCAGGTGGGAGACGTCCTGCAAACGTTCACCATCCCCTACACGCAAAGATTTGGCCTCCCTTATCATCCTCACAGCCTTGTGGCTTTGGAAGCACCGGAACTCTTGCATCTTCGACAGCGAGCAGCCCTCCGCCCCCCGGCTTTCTGACATCATCCGAGACGAAGCGCGCATGTGGGCCAAGGCTGACGCCAACGGATTGCACAACATCATTCCCGAGAGATAGCACTATAAATTTCTGGGGCTGAGCAACCCCATGTCTGTTCTACTCTTGGCTCGCTTCCATGCCTTCATGTGTACATGGCTTAGAGAGCTCTTGTAATCCCATGTTGTACAAACTCTTCTCCTATCAATGAAAAGATACACATCATCTGCATATTTGCGAAAAAAATGTTGCAATACCAACGTACGTGCAACAACTCAAATTGAAGTTATTTTTACCGAACCAAGGGCTCAAATTGAGGCTGATTATTTGAGTTATGGAGCTGATTAGAGTTTTGGAAGTATGAGCAATTTACCGTATGATTTTAACAGAAATAGTAGATAAAACATGACTATTATAATAAAGATGAAACATGTCTTGTAATCTAGCAGAGTGAAGGCAAATAGCACCTGCACAAGTGAACTAGAACAGAACATATGTAGAACGGAGGTTAGAACAAGAAAGGCTAGAACAAGAAACGGTGTTCGGATCTTAAACAGAAAGAACACGAAGACATACGGAGCAGCGGCAAAGCACTGGTCTTGGGGTCGACGTCCTCACCAGCCATGTCATCGAAGAGATTGTCGACGTCGGGGAAGAAGTCGTCGTTGGGGAAGTGGTCGTCGGCGTCCGGGGCGTCTGTGATGAACAAGTTAGTAGTCGCGTGGAGCACTCCCCAAAAACCTTATCACCATTCTCCCATACATGACTCAAAGAGGTGGGTTTTCAGAGGCATGTTGTCCCGACCTGCGGTGCACGCCGCAAGCTAGGATGAGGAAGATCGTAGCAGTAGCTCAGTGCTCAGAAACTCGATGGCGAGAGAAAGAAGATGTTCTGGTGTTTCACTCTGGAGAGGAGCGACCGCTCTTTTATAGGCACAAGAGAAGGAAGCTAACAGGCAGCGACGCGAGGTGAAGGAAAAGAGGTAGATGAAACAAACAGCCAACAGCCAAAGGGTGCAGCGATTCAATCTCCACTAAGCAAAACATTTTAGCTCCCGCATGACCTTTCGTATACCAGTCGTGCGTGGCAAAAACTTAGACAAGGGCTCGGCTTATTCCCGCAACTCGCGGCGCGTCGTGCGGAGGCTGGCAGCGGAGGAGGAGCGTGCGTATATGTCTCTCTTGTTCTCATGCCCATATATATATAGGGAAATAACCTCTCTTATAAGGAGGTCCAACTCCTACCAAACAATATACTTTAGCACTAGTAGAAAAAGGGCCTAATGTGAAGCTCATTAGTCCCGGTTTATAATTGAACCGGCACAAATGTGACCATTAGTGACGGTTCCAACGGCTAGGCGGGCGGCGCTCATTAGTACCGGTTCGTGGCGAACCTTTAATATCGGTTCGTGGCACTAAAGATGTGGTGGCCTTTAGTACGGGTTGGTGACTCCAACCGGTACTAAAGACCCCCCCCCCCCCATTTAGTACGGGTTCGTATCACCAACCGGTACGAAACGGGTGCGCTGCCCCCCGTAGAGCATAATGTTTAGTTCCACCTTGCTAGTTGAGAGGAGCTCGCACAGGTTTGTAAGCCCCGCCACGGCTACCGTGTCGAGCTCATCCCTAAGCAGGCCTTTGTGGGCCTATTGCAAGTCTTCTGCCCTGCGGGGCCTACTGGGCGTACGAGCCTGCATCCTGGCCCAACTAGAGGTTGGGTTTCTAGTCGTATGTAGGTCGTGCTGGCCCAGTAGGTGGGCTGTTTTTTGTTTTATTTCAAAAAAAAAATCAAAAAAAAGGTCCCCCAGTCCATGGCGCGCCTCGTGCCACTTGATGGCCCTTTAGTGGCGGTTCGTGTTGAACCGGTACTAAAGGTGGGGCGGGGGCCTTTAGTCCTCACACTTTAGTGCCGGTTGCAGAACTGGCACTAAAGGGCCTTACGAACCGGTACTAAAGCCGGTTCTGCACTAGTGTAGTCCCAGCTTTTGCCTTGCACAAATGGGCTAAGTGGGGTCTTTAAAATTTATTAGGAATTTCTGAAAATGCTATTGGGTTGGTTCAAAACTAGACTATAAATTCCAGCATAGAGAAAGAGATAAGAGTTCTTTGCAGGCGATTGGAGTTTGCTGAACCTGACTATACGTAGAAGCAAAGAATAACGCACAGTATTAGACACAGAAAAAAAGAACGCGCAGTATTCAATAATTACCGTACCCGCAAAAAAAGGTACCCAATAATTACCCGGTGCGAACCAGCCTAGCACGCGCAAAAAAAGGAAGAAAATCGCGCGATTCATAGAACATCTGACGCAGGCCAGCATCTACATAAACAGCTAGCCCTGGAGAGAGAGAGCTATATATATATTCGAACCCAAAAGCCTTTCGCGCAGGAGATGGCCTCCGGCGGCGCACCAAACCCATGGCGGCCGCCGCCACCGCGGGAGGGACACCAATGCCCTTTTTGCGTTAAGTCGGCCAACACCCCAGGCGCTTGGTGGCCATATGTCTTCACGCAGCTACGTCAAGAAACGCCGCCGGAACGAGCCTGTAAGCCCGCCCGTACCCAACTTGCCTGCTCTCATCTGTACTTTGTTGGGCTCGTGGCTGTTTGTGCTTGCTCCGAACCAATCCTTTTGGGAGGAGTAGCGCCATGGAGGCCCCCCTCCGGTGGAAATAAACTTCATGTGGCTGCCGGTGGCGCCGGTGCCGCAGCCGGTCGTGGAGCCAGAAGGAGACGTGTTGGAGTCGCTCGCCGCAGAGCCGGAGGAGGACGACGGAGCTGGGGAGGAGGTCGACCTGACCTTAACGCTCTGACGCATGGAGGGCGCGCATTATACACAGATATATCATATATAGTCGGATGGGATCCCAAGGGACGATAGATGAGCATCATGTTTAACATTCATTCATGCTAGCGTTTGGTTTGCTTTACTGTATCTTTGCTGTTCGGATATTATATGATGATGAATACCTTGCCTACTAAACATTCAAACGCCTTTAATTCGGTTATGTTTAAATTAAAGAGCATTTCTTTCTGTAATGTACTGATCTTTGCCATTTGGAAATATATCATAGGAAAAAAATATAAGCAAGTATTTATGGTGTTTACATCCATATTTTTTTGGCACGTGTGTTGAATTCTAACTTGGAGTAGATTTTTCATATGAACAGGCAAACTTGGTGTAGATTGTCTGATGTGATCATCTATCCATCTATATAGCAATTGAGAGTGGTTTTTCTATGTGTAGTGCTTCTGCTAAATTAACTACGCCATCTAATTATGCCGGACCTAGCTCGATTATAATGGCTGAGATAAAGGCAGAACCACCCGCATAGGGACTGGGTAATGTGAAACAAAGGGATCGATATTGACCAATGGGAATTGGCAGACCCTAACAAGTCCGATTCATGGAGGTTCAGTCACCACTGACAATGTCATGCTGACATCAACAAGACATCTAGTACAAACTCTCCTTTTAGCTGTGATCCATTGTGGTCATCTTTAAATTAAAAAAATATATGAAACTTCATAAATTCTAATTTCTTAGAACATTGAATATATTTTACATTTTGAAATAAGTACAGATAGTAAAATACTTCCTACAGTCCAAAGATGTACTGCCTCCTCCCTCGCATATTGGGTCAAAGTTTCATCATAGATTTAACTGGTAAAATTTAATTTATATGTAACAAAAATAATATTATTACAAACTTCTTTCGAATACGAGTCTGCCAATTTTATTTTTATTGCATATAACATATATTTTGTTAATCAAATTTAAGGCCAAAGTACGAAAAGGACTAATAAACCCAGATAGCGGTAGTATAAGTTTAGTCCTAGGTCAAACATTTGTAAATATAAATATATGTTTCTACCAACTAGGTCAAACTTTAAAAAAATTGACTTGGGAAAAAACTTACATCTATTAGAGTATTTTTGAATGGAGGGAGGCTAGAATGGGGAAGACATGTGCATTAATATCCATGACATATCAGTTAGTTTGAAAGGCATACTAAGTGAATGTGAAACCAAAGATTCGTAGGTTCCAAAGTGGGTGAAGAACAGCATCATGTCGACATGCACAGTCACTTAATGATGATAACCGCTTAGTGTGCCCTAAGATGACAAATCAATAATCAACCGAGAAGAGTGGGTATATCAAACCATTGCATTTTATTTTTGAGTTAAAATATTGCATTTTGATGTCGTCAAGTTTGCACACCCTGGACTTAAGGAGAATGCATAACAGATTGGTGTGTGGAAAAATAACAATTTGATGGAGACTATAGTCCAATATATTCTTAATTACTACATTACATGGCTATTGCCAAGGTAAAATCAACTGTATTATCTAGCTGGAAAATTCTACAAAAATCAGATACATCTAACCATCAATTTCGTGGGCCCTCATAATTTAGCGAATATCAAGTGGCCGAGATCCTTTTATATGAGTCCCATGAGACCTGTGCAAATCCCTTCCACATGTATATGAGAACTGAAAAACATTATAGGTGAGATTGACCCTCATCGTCCCATTTGCACCTCATGCGCCCCCCAATGAAAAATAATCTGTGTGCATGGGTTACCCCGCGCATGTCTGGCATGTCCATTACACAGGTATAATCAGGGATGAAGAATTTTTTCCACTACAACATCGCTATGGTGTTCTGTTGATTATGAATCATGAGCCAGAAAAAGACCTTGTGCTTTAGCTGGCAGCAGGTTTTCCAAAGTCCTTTGAGAGCAGGAATGACCTCATGGTGTTTTATAAGAAGTGCATATGACTGACAAACCTGAAACTTGTGTGCACCTGTGGGAAATTGCCAATGGTCTGCATCATTAGTCAAAGTGAGGAGTTGGAGCAATTCAGGTATAACCTGCCATTGGTCTGCGTGATTGTTATTTTGATGCCCACATAGAATTTTTTTCTCGCATGTGCGTGTTTGAAATTTGTAAGATTTTAAATGGTATTTTCTAGATGTTGGAAGAAAAGAAATGTTGCACTGGATTGCTCCGGTTTAACATAGTACGTACGAGAAAAAGGTGTGGACGAAGTGAAATATGCACCAGAAAATGTTATGGGATGGACTTTTTCTTTCACTATAGACAGAATAATTTTATCTAGAGCTATATGTCGACACTAGTTTTTGGCTTGGACAAAACCGTCTGCAAAGTGACCTCAAATGGAGAACTTCACAACATTTAGGTCGTGCACTTCGTAGAGGCAAATAACTTTTCCCTTTCAATCATCTAATCCATGGTTGTATGCAACCTCTATAGCGAAATCAACAGCTACATAAAATTTGCGGTAGAGGTTTTGAATTGAGCTTGATTTGATGCTATGGACGGGTGAACAATTTTCTTGTACAGAAATTCCATCTGCCTCATATATAGATGAGTGGTGTTAGACAATTGGACAAAAGTACCTATTGATCTATTGACGTGCATCCAGATGGTTGATTTTGCACTACCAGATGACCACATTTCGCCTAGTGTTGTATCCCTTCCATACTTTACATTATACGGTACATGCAAATTTGAATTCATAATTATCATAGATAAGATTCAAGCAATAATCATGACAAAAAATTAACATCAAATATTTAATATATATATATATATATATATATATATATATATATATATATATATATATATATATATATATATATATATATATTCTGGCTATCAATCATCACAATGCAGAACATCATCATCAAATTATGGCTAGCTAGTATTTTGCTACAACTAGCCTTAACAACTCGATTAACATGTACAATGTTTGTAGATCAAACCAACTATTAGCTAGATTTTGGTGAATCACAAAACATCTACCGGTATGTTAAGTAGAGATGCATGAAAAGGTCACTAGATGCACTGTATGTCCCATAGAAGCACGTCTAGGAAGCGGTTGGCTTCCCAATAGTGATCAGCTCAATGCACCAACTCCAGACTGGCTGAAAATCTGCACATGCACCATCACCATATGCGGAGGGCTCCATATTCAAACCTTTGGTAGGAACATTTGCGGTGACATTATGTACCTTGAAATAGGGGTGGCAAGCAACTTAGCATTTTACAGTTATACATGAAATTTTTTTTGGCAGCATAACAAATGTAAATAAGAAAACCACACAACCCCGTTAGTTGAAATCAACCCCAAATGAGGCAACAACACACAAGCTAGCATCACACATCACAAAAGCATGCATATTATCACCACAATGTGAACAACACAAAAAAATGGCTATCACCAGTTTCCATTACATTATGATAACAACTCACTATACTATACTTCAGCAACCAGTAGGAAGACTTACAACATAGTTGCTGCTAAATAAAGTTTCTGATAGATCAATATTTCATGGTGAAATAGTGCTTTACGAAAAGAAAAACAAATATATTAACCAAAAATATATCTACACCCAATAGATTAATGTTCACTGGTAGTAAAAAGATGTGTTAAGTCTATCTTGATATAATTATGTGTTACCATATTTTTGGACATGATCATGTTCCCGATCTGTACTAACGATAAGAAATATTAATCTTATTATAAATGTAACTACAAGTGACAAGTTGTTGCTATTTTATCGATAAATGCCAATATAATAAACACTAGCAACTAAAAATAGATTAAATATTATGTTGAAAGAATTTAGTAGAAACGTTATGCTTCAACATGAATGCACATTGTAAACTTGAACCGCTGAATAAAATGTGTAAATGTAACTTGTGAAATATTGAAAGGAGGAAGCAACCATCATATATATTACCTTATTGTCTAATCTGTGTGAATATCCGCAAGCAAGAAACCCTAAGCCCTTGATCAACTCGCAATATCTACATAGAAGAAACTATAAATACAAGAGGAACTCTAAATTGCTATGTTTTAGAAAGGGAACTTTAGTTTGCTTGATTTCTTCCTTGCATTGAGAAAAAATAGACAAATGGACCCAACATGCGCATATAGGAAGTGTGATTGAATGATGTGGCTGATGTGTTTTATTTCTTTTATTTACCTCCACATGTCCAACATGGATTAGATCAAATGCACCATCTATGTAATCTATCTGGGAAACTGGTCCTGAACCATACATTCGTAATGTTTAGGGTCAACAAAAGAGCAAAATGTAGTGTATATTTGGACCAAATAAAATTAGTGTCATCATGTTCAAAATCATCCGGCTGACTGGCTTTTCAAAACTAACCTATATATGCAGAAATGGAGGCCTCTCGGGAAGCAAAAGGATGCTAGGTAGGTGCAGTTGGCGATGAGAAAGCTATGACAAGTTTATCAAGCTGCTAGATCGCCAAACAAGGTTTAGGGAAGCCCTGTCGTTTTGGTTTTGCTGTGAGCCTGCGTGCTCTTGCGGGGTTTGATGCCCCTGTTGAACTACTGCAACAGACTTCTTTTATCCGTAGTTTGCACTTAGTTCTTGTAGGATGCTGCCTGTCATGTAGGCTTTAATAATTTAAAGCCGGACCGTTCTTGCGTCTTCATTCGAAAAAAAGTTCAAAATGACCAATATAATTAGATTTACATAAAATGAAACATAGTAAGTTAAATGGTATGTCCGTGCCATGAATAAATGACTAAAAAGCATATGGTTTTCCATTATGATACTTCAAGGATATCGATTTTCTTGATTTTGACATGCAGTAATCACCCGTGAACTTGTCCAAGTCATGAAATAATCGATTTGTTGTTGGAGCCACTTAATCTACAATTATATGGCAATCTACTAACCGAAAGACATGGCCGAGAAAACAATCGAGTAGGCTCATTGTACTCCTTCCCATTCAAAAAAATTATCTGTAGTGTGCCTAGAAACTACATGAACATACAAATTGACGTTCTAGAAAGATAAAACTAAGAAGTATGAGATTTGCACCCGTAGTTCACAAATGTATATGTAAAGTTTAAATTACAAGAGAAACTCAAGGTAGATAGTCTCACTCTCTTAGACAGTCTCACCGTGAAAAGTGTCACCTTCAGAGCGATTAACATAAATGTAGGCACCTACCTAACATCAAATCAAAATTCTAGATATTTACTATATACAAGTACCACAACGAGTGTGTGTGTGTGAGAGAGAGAGAAAGAGAGAGAGGGAGATAGACAGTGAGAGAGAGAGAGAGATTGCTTGACATGATGGGGTGGGGTATGATGGTGGGTAGATCTGGTGGTTGTCCAATTAGCAGGTACGGTACGGTCACCACAAGCAGCTAGGTCAACACAAGCTATGTGTCACGGCACAGACACCACGGACGTCACACTATATGTTCACCATGGGGATGCAACACTATCACCCCCCTGCCGGCACGGACATGGTCACTAGAGTCCATGGTTAAACCACTGATCCTTGGAGGTGGAAGGGGAGAAAGATGGGGTGGGGCGAGGCGCATCAAATATCTTAGAGGGGAAAGTTCTCGACTACGATAGAGATGGGGCAAATTTCTTGGGCGGGCCAAGATTTCGGATAGGGAGAAGGAGGGTAGATAACTTCGCTGAAATTTTGCTTCGACACGCCCTTCCTCACATCCCTTTCTTACCATGTAGCTATCGGCCCAACAC
>NC_041390.1:520744195-520771296 GCF_002162155.2 Triticum dicoccoides | reverse complement strand
AAATATGGTTGTGTCATCAACTAAAAAGGCACATGAGACCATCTACTTGACGATAGTAGGGGTCCTTAGTCCGTGTGTTTCTACACTTGAGGGCATCTACCTGTGCCAAACCCCTAGGGATGTCCTATTTCCTAAAAAATCAGCTACAAGATCATATCTCCCTAGTATGTTCTATTTGGTGCTTTTATGTCCCTCGGAGGCAATTATCCCGAGGTAAAGAACCTGGCTCTAAGTAGTTTCTAGTAGTGATTTTTTTAGAACAAAGATGCAAGAAGTGTCCGACTTTAAATTAATAAAACCCTCCAACAGGCAGCATCCAACAGGTAAAACGAAATAAACAGCGGGAAGTTAACGGCCGAAGCCCAAGTACATACATGCAACCGGCTTTAGCCTGAATAAGAAGAAACTAAGTTACAGCTAACAGGCGGCCAACCCAAAACGAAGCAGGTCCTCCTCAACTTAGTGGCGAGCAACAATTTGGATCAAACGGATCCGCTCCATGGCCTCCTTCATCCGCTCAGCGTCCCGCCATTTCCTCGGCGGTATCCAAGTCTGGAGGGACAAGTGGCATTTGAAAATAATGTCAGCAGGGTGAGAAAGAAAATTGTGGTCATAAAAGCGCCCCTACGCATTGCCATAAAACACGTCCGAAGCCACCCCTATGGGCCAAGAGAATAGCACGGAGCTCAGTAGTCGAGAGCGGGTTCCAATTTTGATCGAAAGCGTCCCTAACCGCACTCCAGGCAAACGAGCTAGGTAGCATTTGAAGAAGATGTGGTTTACATCTTCGAGCTAACCACACAACGAGCAAGTGCCATCGGATGACCCATTCCGTTTAGCGATGTTGTTAGAGGATGGGAGGCGGTCGTGAAACAATTGCCAAATGAGAACTTTGATTTTTCAGGGGGATAGACGCTTTCCATAGCTCCCTAGCTATGTCTAGAGTTGGTCCTTCGGTTAACTTAGCGTATAGAGACTTAACCGAGAACTTCCCGGAGCTTGTGAGAGACCAAGAGACCGCATCGCCTCATGTTGAAGCACCACACCAGCTAAAGAATTACGAAGCCCCTCCCAACAGGCCCGTTCATGATCTAGGAGAGGTCTTTTGAAGGAGATAGTAGGCGGGCTGGTTCTAAGCGCGTCGGCCACGAGAATGTCTATGTTAGTGGCTAGTTGTAGATGGCTGAGTGTCTGCGCCACAACGGTTCCGACCCGAGCCAGCGGTCGAGCCAAAATCCTGTGGAATTGCCATTGTTAACGCTAAACTTAGCTCCTAACGCAAAGGTCGGCTTGACAGCCTGTATCCCGTTCCATAAATATGACCCTTTTGCCTTAGAGGTGAGGAAATTCCCATCGGGGAAATATTTTGCGCGGAGGATGTCTGCCCAAAGCCCCTGTTCATTCTGGGCGAGTTTCCATAGCCGCTTAGTGAGAAGCGCAACGTTCAGGAGTTTGCAATTAAGGATCCCTAGGCCGCCAAATTTCTTTGGACAGCATAGCGCTGCCCATTTGATCAAGTGGTACTTCTTTTAGACCCAGTTCCTTCCCAAAAGAACTTGGATCGAGGAGTGTCAAGCTTGGTGTGCACGCCATCAGCCAGAAGGAACATGCGCATGGTAAACATGGGTAAGGAGGAAAGGCTAATGTTAGTGAGAATCAACCTAGCGGCAGAAGAGAGAAATCTGCCACGCCAGGGACTAACCCGGTTCGCCACCTTTCCATACAAGGGTTCCCACCCGAGAAAAGATATGTGTTTATCTGAGATAGGGAGGCCCAAGTACTTAATCAAGAAACTCCCAAGCTTGCAGTTGAGCAGGTTGGCAATACGGGAAGCGAGGGGCGTGTCCATCCCAATGGCTATAACCTCGCTCTTGAGAAAGTTGATCTTAAGGCGGGAGATGATCTCAAAAGATAAGAGGATGAACTTAATCGAAGCTACACTTGTTTGGGAACGTAGTAATTTCAAAAAAAATCCTATGACCACGCCAGATCATGGTGATGCATAGCAACGAGAGGGGAGAGTGTCGTCTACGTACCCTCGTAGACCGTAAGCCGAAGCGTTATGACAACTCGGTTGATGTAGTCGTACGTCTTCATGATCGACCGATCCTCAATATCGAACATACGGCACCTCCGCGTTCAGCACACGTTCAGCTCGGTGACGTCCCGCGAACTCACGATCTAGTAGAGCTTCCGGGAAGAGCTTCGTCAGCACGACGGCGTGGTGACGTTGTTGATGAAGCTACAGACGCGGGGCTTCGCCTAAGCACTGCTATGATATGATCGAGGTGGATTATGGTGGGGCTTCGCCTAAGCACTCCTATGATATGATCGAGGTGGATTATGGTGGATGGGGGCACCGCACACGGCTAAAAGATCAATGATCAATTGTTGTGTCTCCAAGGGGTGCCCCCCTCCCAGTATATAAAGGAGTGGAGGAGGGGAGGGGGGCGGCCTCCTATGGCTTTCCCCATGAGGAGACCTACTCCCACCGGGAGTAGGACTCCCCCCTTGCAAGTAGGAGTAGGAGTAGGAGAGGAAGGGAGAGAAGAAGAGAAGGAAAGGGGGCGCTGCCCCATCCTTGTCCAATTCGGACTAGAGGGGGAGGGGGCGCGCGGCTGCCCTCGCCACCCCTCCTCTTCTCCCACTAAGCCCCATTAGGCCCAATATACTCCCCGGGGGGGTTCCGGTAACCCCCCGGTACTCCGGTATATGTCTGAAACCTTCCGAAACACTTCCGGTGTCCGAACATAGTCGTCCAATATATCGATCTTTACATCTCGACCATTTCGAGACTCCTCGTCATGTCCGTGATTATATCCGGGACTCCAAACTACCTTCGATACATCAAAACACAAAAACTCATAATATCGATCGTCACAGAACTATAAGCGTGCGGACCCTACGGGTTCGAGAACTATGTAGACATGACCGAGACATGTCGCCGGTCAATAACCAATAGCGGAACCTGGATGCTCATATTGGTTCCTACATATTCTACGAAGATCTTTATCGGTCGAACCGCATAACAACATACGTTGTTCCCTTTGTCATCGATATGTTATTTGCTCGAGATTCGATCGTCGGTATCTCAATACCTAGTTCAATTTTGTTACCGGCAAGTCTCTTTACTCGTTCTGTAATGCATCATCCCGTAACTAACTCATTAGTCACATTGCTTGCAAGGCTTATAGTGATGTGCATTACCGAGAGGGCCTTTATAATCATCGAGTTACGTTGTGACGTTTGGTAGCACACAAAGTGTTCTTCCGATAATCGGGAGTTGCATAATCTCATAGTCATGGGAACATGTATAAGTTATGAAGAAAGCAATAGCAATAAACTAAACGATCAAGTTCTAAGCTAACGGAATGGGTCATGTCAATCACATCATTCTCCTAATGATGTGATCCCGTTAATGGGTCATGTCCCACTTGCACTAGAGTCAATAATCTAGATTAAGAAGTAATGATTCTAACACCCATGGAGTCTTGGTGCTGATCATGTTTTGCTCATGGAAGAGGCTTAGTCAACGGGTATGCAACATTCAGATACATATGTATCTTGCAAATCCCTATGTATCCCACCTGGACTTGATCCCGGATGGAATTGAAGCATCTCTTGATGTGCTTGGTTCTTTTGTGAAATCTGGATTCCTTTGCCAAGGCAATTGCACTAGTATTGTCACAAAAGATTTTCATTGGACCCGATGCACTAGGTATGACACCTAGATCGGATATGAACTCCTTCATCCAGACTCCTTCATTTGCTGCTTCCGAAGCAGCTATGTACTCCGCTTCACACGTAGATCCCGCCATGATGCTTTCTTTAGAACTGCTCCAACTAACAGCTCCACCGTTCAATATAAATATGTATCCGTTTTGCGATTTAGAATCGTCCGGATTAGTGTCAAAGCTTGCATCGACGTAACCATTTACGATGAGCTCTTTGTCTCCTCCATAAACGAGAAACATATCCTTAGTCCTTTTCAGGTATTCAAGGATGTTCTTGACCGCTGTCCAATGATACACTCCTGGATCACTTTGGTACCTCCCTGCTAAACTAATAGCAAGGCACACATCAGGTTTGGTACACAACATTGCATACATGATAGAGCCTATAGCTGAAGCATATGGAACACTTTTCATTTTCTCTCTATCTTCTGCAGTGGTCGGGCATTGAGTCTTACTCAACTTCACACCTTGTAACACAGGCAAGAACCCTTTCTTTGCCTGATCCATTTTGAACTTATTCAAAACTTTGTTAAGGTATGTGCTCTGTGAAAGTCCAATTAAGCGTCTTGATCTATCTCTATAGATCTTGATGCCTAATATGTAAGCAGCTTCACCGAGGTCTTTCATTGAAAAACTATTATTCAAGTATCCTTTTATGCTATACAGAAATTCTATATCATTTCCAATCAATAATATGTCATCCACATACAATATTAGAAATGCTACAGAGCTCCCACTCACTTTCTTGTAAATACAGACTTCTCCAAAAGTCTGTATAAATCCATATGCTTTGATCACACCATCAAAACGTTTATTCCAACTCCGAGAGGCTTGCACTAGTCCATAAATGGATCGCTGGAGCTTGCACACTTTGTTAGCACCCTTTGGATCGACAAAACCTTCAGGTTGCATCATATACAACTCTTCTTCTAGAAATCCATTCAGGAATGATGCAGTTTTGACATCCATTTGCCTAATTTCATAATCATAAAATGCGGCAATTGCTAACATGATTTGGACAGACTTAAGCATCGCTACTGGTGAGAAATTCTCATCGTAGTCAACCCCTTGAACTTGTCAAAAACCTTTCGCAACAAGTCGAGCTTTGTAGACAGTAACATTACCGTCAGCGTCAGTCTTCTTATTGAAGATCCATTTATTCTCGATGGCTTGCCGATCATCGGGAAAGTCAACCAAAGTCCACACTTTGTTCTCATACATGGATCCCATCTCAGATTTCATGGCCTCAAACCATTTTGCGGAATCTGGGCTCGCCATCGCTTCTTCATAGTTCGTAGGTTCGTCATGGTCAAGTAACATGACTTCCAGAACAGGATTACCGTACCACTCTGGGGCGGATCTTACTCTGGTTAACCTATGAGGTTCGGTAGTAACTTGATCTGAAGTTTCATGATCATCATCATTAGCTTCCTCACTAATTGGTGTAGGTGTCATAAGAACCGGTTTATATGATGAACTACTTTCCGATAAGGGAGAAGGTACAGTTACCTCATCAAGTTCTACTTTCCTCCCACTCACTTCTTTCGAGAGAAACTCGTTCTCTAGAAAGGATTCATTCTTAGCAACAAATGTCTTGCCTTCGGATCTGTGATAGAAGGTGTACCCAATAGTTTCTTTTGGGTATCCTATGAAGACACATTTCTCCGATTTGGGTTCGAGCTTATCAGGTTGAAGCTTTTTCACATAAGCATCGCAGCCCCAAACTTTAAGAAATGACAACTTTGGTTTCTTGCCAAACCACAGTTCAAAAGGCGTTGTCTCAACGGATTTCGGTGGTGCCCTATTTAACGTGAATGCAGCCATCTCTAAAGCATAACCCCAAAACGATAGCAGTAAATCAGTAAGAGACATCATAGATCGCATCATATCTAGTAAAGTACGATTACAATGTTCGGACACACCATTACGCTATGGTGTTCCAGGTGGCGTGAGTTGCGAAACTATTCCGCATTGTTTCAAATGTAGACCAAACTCGTAACTCAAATATTCTCCTCCACAATCAGATCGTAGAAACTTTATTTTTTTGTTACGATGATTTTCCACTTCACTCTGAAATTCTTTGAACTTTTCAAATGTTTCAAACTTATGTTTCATTAAGTAGATATACCCATATCTTCTCAAAGCATCTGTGAAGGTGAGAAAATAATGATACCCGCCGCGAGCCTCAATATTCATTGGACCACATACATCAGTATGTATAATTTCCAATAAATCTGTTGCTCACTCCATTGTTCCGGAGAACGGCGTTTTAGTCATCTTGCCCATGAGGCATGGTTCGCAAGTACCAAGTGATTCATAATCAAGTGATTCCAGAAGTCCATCAGTATGGAGTTTATTCATACGCTTTACACCAATATGGCCTAAATGGCAGTGCCACAAATAAGTTGCACTATCATTATCAACTATGCATCTTTTGGCTTCAACATTATGAATATGTGTATTACTACTATCGAGATTTAACACAAATAGACCACTCTTCAAGGGTGCATGACCATAAAAGATATTACTCGTATAAATAGAACAACCATTATTCTCAGATTTAAATGAATAATCGTCTCACATCAAACAAGATCCAGATATAATGTTCATGCTTAACGCTAGCACCAAATAACAATTATTCAGGTCTAAAATTAATCCTGAAGGTAGATGTAGAGGTAGCGTGCTGACGACGATCACATCGACTTTGGAACCATTTCCCACGCGCATCGTCACCTCGTCCTTAACCAATCTTCGCTCAATCCGTAGTCCCTGTTTCGAGTTGCAAATATTAGCAACAGAACCAGTATCAAATACCCAGGTGCTACTGCAAGCTCTAGTAAGGTACACATCAATAACATGTATATCATATATACCTTTTTTCACCTTGCCATCCTTCTTATCCACCAAATACTTAGGGCAGTTCTGCTTCCAGTGACCAGTCTGTTTGCAGTAGAAGCACTTAGTCTCAAGCTTAGGTACAGACTTGGTTTTCTTCTCCTGAGCAGCAACTTGTTTGCCGTTCTTTTTGAAGTTCCCCTTCTTATTCTTCCCTTTACCCTTTTTCTTGAAACTGGTGGTCTTGTTGACCATCAACACTTGATGATCCTTCTTGATTTCTACCTCCGCAACCTTTAGCATTGCAAAGAGCTTGGGAATTGTCTTATCCATCCCTTGCATATTATAGTTCATCATGAACCTCTTGTAGCTTGGTGGCAGTGATTGAAGAACTCTGTCAATGACACTATCAACAGGAAGATTAACTCCCAGTTGAGTCAAGTGGTTATGGTACCCAGACATTATGAGTATATGTTCACTGGCATAACTATTCTCCTCCATCTTGCAGTTGTAGAACGTATTGGAGACTTCATATCTCTCAATCCGGGCATTTGCTTGAAATATTAACTTCAACTCCTGGAACATCTCATATGCTCCATGACGTTCAAAACATCGTTGAAGTCCCGGTTCTAAGCCGTAAAGCATGGCATGTTGAACTATCGAGTAGTCATCAGCTTTGCTCCGCCAGACATTCTTAATGTCATCAGCAGCATCTGCAGCAGGCCTGGCACCCAGCGGTGCTTACAGGACGTAAATCTTCTGTGCAGCAATGAGGATAATCCTCAAGTTATGGACCCAGTCTGTGTAATTGCTACCATCATCTTTCAACTTTGCTTTCTCAAGGAACACTTTAAAATTTAACGGAACAACAACACGGGCCATCTATCTACAACAACATAGACAAGCAAAATTACTATCAGGTACTAAGTTCATGATAAATTTAAGTTCAATTAATCATATTACTTAAGAAATCACACTTAGATAGATATCCCTCTAATCATCTAAGTGATTACGTGATGCAAATCAACTAAATCATAATCGATCATCACGTGAAATGGAGTAGTTTTCAATGGTGAACATCACTATGTTGATCATATCTACTACATGATTCATGCTCGACCTTTCGATCTCAGTGTTTCAAGGCCATATCTGGAGATGCTAGGCTCGTCAAGTTTAACCTGAGTATTCTGTGTGTGCAAAACTGGCTTGCACCCGTTGTATAAGAACGTTGAGCTTATCACACCCGATCATCACGTGGTGTCTCGGCACGACGATCTTTTGCAACGGTGCATACTCAGGGAGAACACTTGTACCTTGAAATTTTTAGTGAGAGATAATATTATAATGCTACCGGCAATCAAAGTAGAATAAGATGCATAAAGGATAAACATCACATGCCATCAATATAAGTGATATGATATGGCCATCATCATCTTGTGCCTTTGATCTCCATCTCCAAAGCACCGTCATGATCACCATCGTCACCGGCGCGACACCTTGATCTCCATCGTAGCATCGTTGTCGTCTTGCCAACTATTGCTTCTACGACTATCACTAACACTTAGTGATAAAGTAAAGCAATTACATGGTGAATGCATTTCATACAATAAAGCGACAACCATATGGCTCCTGCCAGTTGCCGATAACTTTGTTACAAAACATGATCATCTCATACAATAAAATATAGCATCATGCCTTGGCCATATCACATCACAACATGCCCTGCAAAAACAAGTTAGACGTCCTCTACTTTGTTGTGGCAAGTTTTACGTGGCTGCTACGGGCTGAGCAAGAACCGTTCTTACCTACGCATCAAAACCACAACGATAGTTCGTCAAGTCAGTGATGTTTTAACCTTCAACAAGGACCGGGCGTAGTCACACTCGGTTCAACTAAAGTTGGAGAAACTGACACCCGCCAGCCACCTGTGTGCAAAGCACGTCGGTAGAACCAGTCCCGCGTAAGCGTACGCGTAAAGTCGGTCTGGGCCACTTCATCCAACAATACCGCCGAACCAAAGAATGACATGCTGGTAAGCAATATGACTTGTATCGCCCACAACTCACTTGTGTTCTACTCGTGCATATAACATCTACGCATAAACCTAGGTGGATGCCACTGTTGGTGAACATAGTAATTTTAAAAAAAATCCTACGCACACGCAAGATCATGGTGATGCATAGCAACGAGAGGGGAGAGTGTCGTCTATGTACCCTCGTAGACCGTTAGCGTAAGCGTTATGACAACGCGGTTGATGTAGTCGTACATCTTCACGGTCGACCGATCCTCAGTACCGAACGTACGGCACCTCCGTGTTCAGTACACGTTCAGCTCGGTGATGTTCCGCAAACTCATGATCCAGTAGAGCTTCCGAGAAGAGCTTCGTCAACACGGCGGCGTGGTGATGGTGTTGATGAAGCTACCGAGGTAGGGCTTCGCCTAAGAACCGGTATGATATGACCTAGGTGGATTATGGTGGAGGGGGCACCGCACACGGCTAAAAGATCAATGATAAATTGTTGTGTCTCCAAGGGGTGCCCTCCTCCCCGTATATAAAGGAGTGGAGGAGGAGGAGGGGGCCGGCCTCCTATGGCGCGCCCCATTATGAGTCCTACTCCCCCCTTCCAAGTAGGAGTAGGAGTAGGAGAGGAAGGGAGAGAAGAAGAGAAGGAAAGGGGGGCGCCGCCGCCCCCTATTTGTCCAATTCGTACGAGAGGGGGAGGGGGCACGCGGCTGCCCTGGCCGCCCCTCCTCTTCTCCCACTAAGGCCCATTAGGCCCAATATACTCCCCAGGGGGTTCCGGTAACCCCCTCGTACTCTGAAACCTTCCGAAACACTTCCGGTGTCCGAACATAGTCGTCCAATATATCGATCTTTACGTCTCGACCATTTCGAGACTCCTTGTCATGTCCGTGATCATATCCGGGACTCCGAAATACCTTCGGTACATCAAAACACAAAAACTCATAATACCGATCGTCACAGAACTTTAAGCGTGCGGACCCTATGGGTTCGAAAACTATGTAGACATGACCAAGACACGTCTCTGGTCAATAACCAATAGCGGAACCTGGATGCTCATATTGGTTCCTACATATTCTACGAAGATCTTTATCGGTCAAACCGCATAACAACATACGTTGTTCCCTTTGTCATCGGTATGTTACTTGCCCGAGATTCGACCGTCGGTATCTCAATACCTAGTTCAGTCTCGTTACCGGCAAGTCTCTTTACTTGTTCCGTAATGCATCATCCCGTAACTAACTCATTAGTCACATTGCTTGCAAGGTTTATACTGATGTGCATTACCGAGAAGGCCCAGAGATACCTCTCCGACAATCGGAGTGACAAATCCTATTCTTGATCTATGCCAACTCAACGAACACCATCGGAGACACCTATAGAGCACATTTATAATCACCAAGTTACGTTGTGATGTTTGGTAGCACACAAAGTGTTCTTCCGGTAATCGGGAGTTACATAATCTCATAGTCATAGGAACATGTATAAGTTATGAAGAAAGCAATAGCAATAAACAAAACGATCAAGTGCTAAGCTAACGGAATGGGTCATGTCAATCACATCATTCTCCTAATGATGTGATCCCGTTGATCAAATGACAACTCATGTCTATGGCTAGGAAACTCAACCATCTTTGATCAATGAGCTAGTGAAATAGAGGCATGCTAGTGACACTATGTTTGTCTATGTATTCACACATGTATTATGTCTCTGGTTAATACAATTCTAGCATGAATAATAAACATTTATCATGATATGAGGAAATAAATAATAACTTTATTATTGCCTCTAGAACATATTTCCTTCAACACTATGGTCGTCCAGCTCAAAGAGCAACATGGTGTCGTCCGCGTATTGGAGGTGCGTGATCCCTCCAGCAATGAGGTGCGGAACGCCACCGCGGATGTGACCGGCACCCTTAGCCTTATTAACCATGGCTGAGAGGGTGTCCACGACGAAGTTAAGGATCAGATGAGAAGAAGAGTCTCCCTGCATTAGGCCTCGTTTGTTGCGGAAGAAGTTCCCAACCTCTTCATTTATTGACACCGCAGTCTTGCCCCCAAGACCAGGTGCATGATACGATGGACAAAACCTGACTCGAATACCTTTTGATTCAGGACCTCACGAATGAACTCCCAGTTCGATCGATATAGGCTTTCTCAAGGTCCAGCTTGAGGAGCACAGCCGGCTGCCGGGTCCGTTTAAGCTCATGGACAATCTCCTGCAGCACAACCGGCCCTTCAAGGATGTTGTGCCCTTTGAGGAACGCCGCCTGACTATGGTCAATCACGCATTGCGCCACCGGGGCAAGCCTCGTTGTGTAGGCCTTTGTCCAAATTTTCAACGGCACATTAATGAGGGTGATGGGCCGGTATTTCTTGATTATGCCGGCCCCTTTGACCTTTGGTATATAATTGATGACTCTGTAACTGAGGCGCGAAATGTCTACAGTACCTAGCGCGAAGACATTAATAATATCGTAGAAAATATCTTTGAGCGAAGGCCAAAAGCGGCGGAACAAAGCAACGTGCCACCCATCCGGACCAGGAGCTGTATCAATCTTCATCGAGCCAACCGCTTCGTCGATCTCCGCCGTGGAGAAGGACATGACCAGGAGGTCATTTTCTGCTTGCGACACGCGGGCTTCGTCCCCCCAGAAGTCCGCTCGAAGGCGCAAGTGTTTCTCCTCGGCTGTTTCCAACAGGTTCAGGAAGAAACTGTATATGTGGGCCGAGATCTCCGCATGCTCGGATTGAAGCCTCAAAATCGATCACTTCCATTTGTGCCCATCGGCGAAGGCATGGAAATAGCCCATATTCGCATTGCCCTTGGTAACACACTTGACACCTCCCCTACGGCACCAGTATTCCTCCTCTCCCCTGAGGATGAAGAGTGCCTGGTTCTCGAGGGCATAGCGGTTAGCCCACTTCACTTTTGAAAAGGCTCTGGATCAGCTTGAGAACCGAGGGATTTGATTTCTTCGATAATAGCTTCCCTAGCTCGCTTAGCTTCACTACCGTGGTTTGCACCCCACCCACGGAGAAAACCACGGATCGCTACGGCTGCTGGGATCCAAATATCCATAGGGCCTATGGAGCGGCCAGCCGCAACCATCGCTTGCTCCCAGCGAGCGATGAGAAGATGGTTGAATCCTTCTACCTCGAACCACCCAGTGTCGAAGTAGAAGCGCGGGTTGCGCTTGATCCTGTCCTCCCTAGAGGTCAAGACTAGCGGGACATGATCCGATCCGATGCGAGTTTCCGCAACCAGCGTGCACATGGGGAAGAGCAATTCCCAATCGCTCGTAACGAAAACATGGTCGAGACACTACTAGAAAAACGGCTATAGCTAATATGGACATTAATGGCGCACCATGTATGTGGTGCGCCATTAATGGCCATATTACTAATGGCGCACCTCGTATGTGGTGCGTCATTACTAGTTTTGTCCTGGCCCCACACCCCTCCCCAGACTTAGCAGTGGCGCAACAGGGGATAGTGCGCCATTAATAGTTTTAACTAGTAATGGTGCACCACACCAACGGTGCGCCACTACTAACATTTTTTTTCAAAACTAGTAATGGCGCACCACACACCAGGTGCTCCATTAGTAACCCTGGTTACCAATGGAGCATTCTTAGGAGGTGCGCCATTGGTAACCTGAGAGCAGCTAGATATTTTTGGCAGCCACCTACCATAATCACTTTCCCCACTTCATTCTCTCACCTCTACCAAGCTTGGTCTTGGTTTCCTCCTCCTCCTCGCCTCATTTGCACCATAGATTCACCCAAATTAAGTGGTTAAATTTCCTTTTTTTCATAGGTAAGTAAGGGGAAAGCTTTCTTTATGTTCTAGATCTACTTTTTTCTCCCTCCAACAACATACACACTTTTTATGGCCTAGATCTACGTATGTTTGTGGTGTTGCATATGTTTGTGTTTGCAGGTACCGGTATTTGAAATGCAATGGTTGACAATATTTTGCCGGAATGTTGATTCATTTCCGTTTCGGCGAGAATTTGGCACTATGCATTCTTTTTGGTCCTATTTTAGGCAAAGTCATGCCAATTTTTATTTTGGTTCTAAAATATTGTTTTGCTCTACCCCGCAGGCGACCATGGTCTGCACGATGACCGAAGGCATCGTGAATAGGTTTTTGAGCTCCGCGAAGGCCGAGATGCTTCAAAAGAACGAGACGGAGATAAGATGTCTATGTCGAAGATGCAAGCTGAAGAGATCCTTATGGACCTGGATTCCAGACAGGTGCGGGACCACCTGATCGTGTGTGGTTTCATGGATGGCTATCGGTGGCAAGGTGATGAAGATGATTTTGAAGTCGTCCATGGGGGGCGGGCAAGAAATAAGGAAGGGCAGCAAGACAATAGCGGCGAGGGCGGGCGAGAAGATGAAGATTCTCCAGGACATGATGACGAAGTAGATGCAGGACACAGTCATCATGTAGAAGATGGCGGACATCATGATCAGGAAGATCAAGACGAAGGGCATGATCATGAAGATGAAGATGCAGGAGCAGACGACGATGGACCATCGATGGGCTGGGTGCAGGACCCTCATATTCAAGAGCTGCTTCTCAAGCAGACGGGTAACGCAAGAGCTGCCGCCCAAGAGAAAGCAAAGCTAGATCAACTGGAGATAGACGCGGTTACTCCATTGTATGAAGGATGCAGGCCCGAGGATACCCGCCTGAAAGTAATGCTCATGGCTCTAGAGATGAAGGCAAAACACAAAATGACCGGCGCATGCTTCAAAGAGAACATGTCATTCTGGCACGAACGTCTTCCTAAGGGGAACAAGTGCCCGACCAGTTTCGAGGAGGCGAAGAAAATCGTGTGTCCTCTGGATTTACCGCACGTGAAATACCATGTGTGCATGAATGATTGCATCATTTATTGGGACGAGCACGCGGAGTCTACCATATGTCCGGTGTGCGGCGTCACTCGATACAAGAAGAGGAAGAAAGCTCATCGAAAAGTGGTGTGGTACTTTCCGATCGCTCCTCGTCTGCAGCGGTATTTCGCAGACCCTAAGCTAGCGAAGCTCCTGCGTTGGCATGCGGATAGGGAGGAGAAGAAGCAAGAAGATGAGAGAAATGATCCGGAGATAAAAAAGACAAGATGCTGAGTCACCCTAAGGATGCGAGCCAGTGGAAAGCATTGAACTTTGAACACCCAGGAATTGGGGATGATCCAAGGAACATCGTGCTGGGCGCGAGCACCGATGGAGTCAATCTGTTTGGCAGCCAGAGAAGCACACATAGCACCTGGCCTATGTTTGTATGGATGTACAACCTTCCCCCCTGGATGTGCATGAATAGGAAGTACATTCACATAAGTATGCTAATTGAAGGGCCAAAACAACCAGGGAACGACATCAATCTGTATCTAGGGCTGCAGAAACAAGAGCTAGACACGTTGTGGAAAACGCCATCCAATACTTGGGACGCCGCAACGAAAGAATATTTCCCTATGAGAGCCGCACTGCTCACGACGATGCACGACTATCTCGGTTACGGATATGTCGTGGGGCAGGTGGTCCACGGATTTTGTGCATGCGTCAGGTGCATGGATGACACAATGTATTGCCAGCTAGATAGAGATCCCGGGTCTTCGAAAACCGTGTTCATGGGACATCGAAGGTGGCTTCGGGACGATGACTCATGGAGAAAATGCAAGGATCTGTTCGATGGTGAAACCGAACCCCGAAGACGCCCGCGTACGAGGAGCGGCGAGGAAATAGACGAGCTATTGAAAAATTGGAAAGAGTGCCCACCACTGGGAAATAAGCAAAAGGTGCTAGAGCCACTGCTGAAGGTATGGAAAACGAGGTCTGTTTTCTGGGACTTGCCGTACTGGAAGATCCTCCATGTGCCTCACGGCCTTGATGTCATGCATATCACGAAGAACGTGTGTGAGAGTCTGCTTGGTACCCTGCTCAACATGCCAGAGAGGACCAAAGATGGGCCGAAAGCAATGATAGACTTGCAATCAATGGGCTTCAGGGAGGAGCTTCACGCAAAACTCCCTAATGATGATGATGATGATGATGAGGCGAAGGACATGGAAAGTCATCACAAAGACAAAAAGGCCAAGAAGATCGAATATGACTGCCCTCCCGCGTGCTTCACTCTAACTCAGGAGGAGATCGAGCAGTTTTTCACTTGCCTCGTAGGAGTAAAACTTCCTTACGGTTACGCGGGGAAGATAAGCAGATACCTAGACTCTGCGAAGCAGAAGTTTAGCAGGATGAAGTCTCACGACTGTCACGTGCTGATGACGCAGATACTTCCAGTTGCAATCCGTGGGATCATGGACACGCACGTCTATGAAACGCTATTTGGCCTATGCAACTTTTTCGACGTCATCTCTCGGAAGTCGGTTGGCATGAGGCAACTCAGAAGGCTACAGGAAGAGATCGTGGTGATACTATGCGAGCTTGAGATGTACTTCCCGCCCGCATTCTTTGACGTTATGGTGCATCTGCTGATCCATATCATGGAGGATATCATCCAACTCAGGCCGACGTTCCTGCACAGCATGATGTCGTTCGAAAGGATGAATGGTGTCATCAAAGGATACGTTCGCAACAGGGCACGTACAGATGGAAGCATAGCTAAGGGCTTTCTGACCGAAGAGTGCATCTCCTTCTGCACGAATTATCTAGGCACCGAGAACCCTGTTGGTCTGTCCGTCAACAGGCACCTTGGCAGGCTCGCTGCATGGGGTCACTGCGAGGGTCACCGCGAAATGCATGTCGACTTCAAGGGTCGACTCGCCGACTTTGAAAGAGCAAACCTAGTCGCGCTACAACACATAGATGTGGTCGATCCTTGGGTCGTAGAGCACAAAACCTTTATTGAGAAGACGTACAATGACCGAGGACAACATAGGATGGACGGAGATATAATCAAAGAGCACAACTCATGTTTCACGCGTTGGTTCAAGGACAAGCTTCTGTCGTACCCTTTACATGAGGATTCTTCCATGGAAGAAACACTCATATTCGCCTTGTCACAGGGCGCCGAGCACAACCTAATGACCTATGAGGTGTACGATATCAACGGCTACACATTCTACACCGAGGAAAAGGACATGTAGAGCGATTATCAGAACTCCGGGGTAACGATGGAATCCTACACCGGTAACGACAAGGACATATACTACGAAAGGATCGAGGAGATCTAGGAGCTGAGCTACGCTGGAGAGAAGGTCCCGTTGTTCCGTGTCAGATGGGCCAAGAGCGTCCTAAAAGAAGACCGGTATTTCACCACCATGGTTATACCCGAAGCCAAATCCAAGACCGCGGGAGCAAACGTCACCGTGAAAAATGAGCCATGGGTACTGGCTTCCCAACTGGACCAATGCTTCTTCATTACCAACCTGTCAAATCCCAGTCATGTTGTCGTGAGGAGAGGCAAAAGGAACATCATCGGAATGGATGGAGTCACCAATGAGCAAGACTTCAACAAGTACGGCGACCCGAAGATGAAAGATGACGATGACGATGAAGTACCATACACCACAAGAAGAAGCAGGACCACCCTACCTAAAGGATGTCCATTCAAGAGAAGAACTCCATTTGCGAAAAAGAGGGGCAAGAAGATTGTGAAAAGGTAGCTAAGATCGAATCACAAAGTGTCCGCCGCGTGTGTGTGTGTGTGTGTGTGTGTGTGTGTCAATGGCAAGCTCAATTATTACATGCAACTAAATTATTACATGTATCACTTGATTTCAACCATGTCATCTAATTCTAAATCTTTGCACAATGGTTTAAGTTGTAGTCTTCATTTCTTGATTGTATTTCAACATATGGAAATGGCATTTCTTTTGTTCTAGTCCTCTATCCAGTAACCTCTTTTGTTCAAAACAGTGGGGATTAATGTTGTCTATACTTACCTTCCTTTTGTAACTTCTCCATCACCAAGTTGAAGTATCGACCACCTTCTTCTTGGATTTGGAATTTTTGTTCTTCTCCCTCTTGTTTTGTTGCAAATCATCATTTACAGGCACCTTGGGCATCTTTGTGTTTTCTTTGGTATTTTAATTGTTTTTATTTATGTTTATTCTGGTAAAATAAAAAAAGTTAGTAATGGCGCACCAGGAGAAGGTGCGCCATTGCTATCACGGTGTTTATGGCGCACCCCTAGAAGGTGCGCCATTGATATACCAATTTTTATTTATGTTTATTATGGTATTTTATTTTTCAGTGTTCCTTTTCCCGCTTAAATTTGCAAACATTTTTTGAAAATGCGAACATTTTTCTAACTCACCCCTAGTAGAAAAAGGGTCAAGCGTGAAGCACATTAGTGCCGGTTTGAATTTGAGCCGGCACTAATGTGTGCATTAGTGCCGGTTCCAATGGCTAGCCGGCCGCTCTCATTAGTACCGGTTCGTGGTGAACCTTTAGCACCGGTTTGTGCCACGAACCGGTACTAAAGTGAGTGGTGGCAGGATGTTGTCAGTCCGGGGCCCCTCCAGCACCTTTAGTACCGGGTCGTATCACGAACCGGTACTAAAGGTCGTCCTACATAGACCCTTCGTCCACCTGAGCTCGCTCTGTTCTTCCCCTTTCCCCTCTCCTCTCTGTTCTTTTCCCTCTTCCTCTCAAGCTCATCACACATTTTGCCCAAAATCTGTCAAGATTTGAAGGCCCACATCCATTCAAATGATCACAAAGGTTAGCAACTTTGTCCTTTCATCTCTCATTGCTAGAATAGCTCGTGCAATGCTTTATATAGTGATTGATTTTTGAGTTTAGTAATTTGGGAGGAATTATATATATGTGCTAGTATTTGATTTATATGCAATTTGAGGTCAAAAATAACACTTAGTTTGCATATGTAGGTGTGGTTTACTTAGTACCTTCTAAATCTCCGTCGTAACCACCGTCGATCGCTCGCAACGTCCCGTCGCCGGCACCACCTTGTGGTGAGCCTCTTGTTCATGAAGTTTTATATCAAAAATTGATGTTTGTGTGATTTGGATATATAGCTACTCGTATAATTATCTTACCCATACGTTGTTTGTTATACATAGTGACATGGTTTTGATATCCGTCCCCGTCGGCCCTTGTCTGGGTTATGATTCAGATGTGGTATATTCTCTTTTAAAAGTATTCATTGCATTTCGTGTTTATGACATAGATATTTATATGTAGGAGGTAGTTGAACCGGAAATTCCAACTGACCCTATTGTCGAGAGGTTAAATTTAGTTGAAAGAGAAAACGAGGATTTGAAGGAAAAATTGAAAAGAATTGAGGGGGAGAAGATGGAATTAGAGTTGCATGTTGCCGATGTCGTCGATGATCACAAGATTAAGATGGAGAAAATGCGCTTGAAGATTAGAAATATTAGAAAATATGCCATTCATAGTGAGGCTTGGTATCATTATGATATTGGATCAATTGTTACCTTAGTTGCGATCTTGATCGCATTTGTTGTTGCATTTAAATTCTTTAGCTAGAGAGTTATTTGTTTGTTGCATTTAAGTGTTGTATGATCTTTTTGTATGAACATTATGTATTGTATTAATTTGGTGTTTTCGGTGCTGTGTATGGAAGATGAGCCGGCAATGGATGTACGATGACCGATGTTGTCCCGAGTTCATTAATGGCGTGCGTACTCTTCTGCTTGCGGCTGAGGCAAACAAGCGGGCGGATGGTTTTATGCCTTGTCGATGTGCTGGCTGTAAGAATGGTCACAATTACTCTACGTCAAGAACCATTCACGTCAACCTATTTGAGTCCGGTTTCATGCCCCACTATAATGTTTGGACCAAGCATGGAGAAAGAGGGGTTATGATGGAAGACAATGATGAAGAAGAGGACGACGACAGCTATCCTAGACATGGGGTCCCTGAATACGATGATACAACAATGAGGGAAGAAGCTGAGCCGGTAATGCGGGAAGAAGCTGAGCCAACAATGCGGGAAGAAGCTGAAGAAGAGGCATCGGATGAGTCCGTTGATGATCTAGGTCGGGCCATTGTTGATGCAAAGAGAAACTGCGCAAGTGATTTGGAGAAGAAGAAGTTGCAGCACATGTTAGAGGATCACAAAAAATTGTTGTACCCGAATTGCGTAGGTGACAAGAAAAAGCTGGGCACCACACTGGAATTGCTACAATGGAAGGCAGAGAATGGTGTATCTGACAAGGGATTTGGAAAGTTGCTGGTAATGATAAAGAATATGCTTCCAAAGGACAGCGAATTGCCCGAGAGTACATACGAAGCAAAGAACACTATCTGCCCTCTAGGGTTAGAGATGCAGAAGATACATGCATGCCCTAATGATTGCATCCTCTACCGCGGTGAGTATGAGGATTTGAACGCTTGCCTAGTATGCGGTGCATTGCGCTATAAGATCAGCCGCGATGACCCTGGTGATGTCGAGGGTGAGCGCCCCAGGAAGAAGATTCCTGCCAAGGTGATGTGGTATGCTCCTATAATACCACGGTTGAAATGTTTGTTCCAAAACAAAGAGCATGCCAAGGCGATGCGATGGCACAGAGAAGACCGTAAGAAAGACGGAAAGTTGAGAGTACCCGCTGACGGGTCGCAGTGGAGAAAAATCGAAAGAAAGTACGGGAAGGAGTTTGCAGATGACGCAAGGAACGTATGGTTTGGTCTAAGCGCAGATGGCATTAATCCTTTTGGGGAGCAGAGCAGCAACCATAGCACCTGGCCTGTGACTCTATGTTTGTATAACCTTCCTCATTGGTTGTGCATGAAGCGGAAGTTCATTATGATGTCAGTGCTCATCCAAGGCCCTAAGCAACCCGGCAACGACATTGATGTGTACCTAAAGCCATTAGTTGAAGAACTCTTACAAATGTGGAATGGAACAGGTGTACGTGCGTGGGATGAGCACATGGGGGAAGAATTTGACCTAAAGGCGTTGCTGTTTGTGACCATCAATGATTGGCCTGCTCTCAGTAACCTTTTAGGACAGACAAACAAGGGATACCATGCATGCACACACTGTTTGGACGATACCGACAGTATATATTTGGCTAATTGTAAGAAGAATGTGTACTTGGGACATCGTCGATTTCTTCCGAGTAGGCATCCCGTAAGAAAGAAAGGCAAGCATTTCAAAGGTGAGGCGGATCACTGGACGAAGCCTCGCCACCGTACTGGTGCTGATGTACATGATATGGTCAAGGATTTGAAGGTGGTCTTTGGAAAGGGTCCTGGTGGACAACCTGTTCCGAATGACGCTGACGGACGCGCACCCATGTGGAAGAAGAAATCTATATTTTGGGACCTGCCCTATTGGAAAGACCTAGAGGTCCGCTCCGCAGTCGACGTGATGCACGTGACGAAGAATCTTTGTGTGACCCTGCTTGGCTTCTTGGGCGTGTATGGGAAGACAAAAGATACACCTGAGGCACGGGAGGACCAGCAACGTATGCACAGAAAAGACGGCATACATCAGGGTCATGCAAGCTACGCTCTTACCAAAGAAGAGAAGTAAATCTTCTTTGAATGCCTGCTCAGTATTAAGGTACCGTCTGGCTTCTTGTCGAATATAAAGGGAATAATAAACATGGCATAGAAAAAGTTCCAGAACCTAAAGTCTAATGACTGCCACGTGATTATGACGCAACTGCTTCCGGTTGCATTGAGGGGGCTTCTACCGGAAAACGTTCGATTAGCCATTGTGAAGCTATGTGCATTCCTCAATGCAATCTCTCAGAAGGTAATCGATCCAGAAATCATACCAAGGTTAGAGAATGATTTGGTGCAATGTCTTGTCAGTTTCGAGTTGGTGTTCCCACCATCGTTCTTCAACATCATCACGCACGTCCTAGTTCACCTATGTGAAGAGATTAACATTTTGGGTCATGTATTTCTACACAATATGTTCCCCTTAGAGAGGTTCATGGGAGTCTTAAAGAAATATGTTCATAACCGTGCTAGTGAATGCATCGTACGATGAGCCAAAGCGGCACATAGTTCTTTCTGGGAAGCGAATGGATGAGGAAGCGAATGCATCGTACGATGAGCCAAAGCGGCACATAGTTCGATGAGGAAGAGAAACATCGTGGGAGTGGATGACAAGACAGACATGTCAGGAGATTATGAAAAGTTTGATGAAATTGCTCCATTCACAGTGAATATTGACCCAAGCATCCAGTTAAATGATGAAGATTTTCCATGGCTACGGCGCAAAGGGACACACGCAAAGAAAAAGTTTCACACCCAAAGATCTGGGATGTGATCGGCTTCACTATCATCACTTTCTTCTGTGTTTCACACCCAGGAGGGAATCTCTGTAATAGTTAGGGTAGCTAGTTATGTGTTTTGGCATTTGAAACGCGAAGAAATTTTATGTGCAAGCAAATTCTTTCATGCATTTACTGATTTTTGACCCTGAAATTGAAAAGCATTTCAAATGAACTCAGAAAAGGTTGAAAGTTGGCATGGTATCATAATTTCACCCACATAGCATGTGCAAAAAAGTAGAGAGGGTTACCGCAAAAACTGGATGCACTTCGTGTACAAAATGGACAATCTCTTTCGAAGTATCACGGTTTCAGACTAAAACTCATCCGTTACAAAGGCATTTCATTTTTTTAATAACCTAAGAATTACCAAATTGAATATAATGATAAAACACACTCATATTAAACATAATAAAAAAGAATCACTGAAAAATCTATTTTCAAAGTTAAGTTATTCACAAACTAGTGATTCACATAAATTTCAAATAATTCAAAATTTAAACTATTCAAATTTGTAAACTACCGGTACTAACAGAAAGTTTGTAATTTTTTGTACCTAAAGCAAAAATATTCACAAACAAACTCTAAATACAGCAAAAAAAATAACTCTAAAATAAATAAAACAAAAATAAATAAAGCAAAAAAATAAGAAAAAAGCCCACCTACTGGGCCACAGCGGCCTGCATATGACTAGAAACCCAAATTCTAGTTGGGCCAGGATGCAGGCCCGCTAGACCAGTAGGCCCAACAGGGCATCGCAGAAGAGGTAGGCCCAGAAGGCCTGCTTAAGAGAGGAGCTCGAGACAGCAGCGACGGCGGGGCTTATAAGCAGGTGCGAGTGCCCCTCGGCTAGCGAGGTGGGACTAAACTTTTGCGCCCCTCGCTTGGCAGCGCACACCCTTTAGTACCGGGTCGTAGCTCTAACCAGTACTAAAGGGGGGGTCTTTAGTACCGGTTGGAGCCACCACCCGGTACTAAAGGGGTGCCGTTCCCGCCACTTGGCCTGGCCAAAACAGACCTTTAGTACCGGTTGGTGGCTCCAACCGGTACTAAAGGTTGTTCTATATAAGAAAATACTTCAAAAAAATTGTCAGTTTCTCTTCTCTCCCTGCTTCTTTCTCCTCTGCCCCGTTGCTGCCGCCCCTCGTCGCAGCCCCCGTCGCCGTCCGTCGCCGTCCCCGTCGCCATTCGTCGCCATGGCCATCGCCGTCCCCGTCGCCGCGCTACGCCTCGTCCTCCCGTCGTCCCCGCCCGGCCCGTCCTCCCGTATGTCGTCCCCGCCCGGCCCGTCCCCATCCCCGTCGTCGCCGCCCCGTCTCCGTCTGCGTCCCCGTCCCCGTCGCCGCCCACCGTCGTCGCGCCTCGCCGGTGAGCTGTGCCCCGGCCGCCAACCACACACACACACATTGTTATAGAATTGTTAGCAATCTTTCTGTTTTTTAGTTCTAGAATTATTAGAAATGTTAGTTTTAGTTATAGAAATGTTAGTTATATAGAAATATTAGAAATGTTTGTTATATAGAAATGTTTTTAGTTATAGAAATATTAGAAATGTTAGTTTTAGTTATAGAAATATTAGAAATGTTAGTTTTAGTTATAAAATTTAGAATTTGCATATATGAAATCATAATCCATCATTTAAAAAATGTTACTTTACTTTTGCGGCATATAGTATTTGTTGTCGACGATGCCTGACGCGCATCCTCGTCGTCGACCCGTTCGCGACGACGTCCTGCTTCAGAGGACCCATGTCTGGGACTGGGCTCCGCTGGGCTGGCACCTCAGGAACCGCGAGTGGCCTAGATTACTCTGTAGTATTCGATCTTTATTAGCTTGCTAGCTAGCTAGCTAGTGATGTATTCGATATTATATCTATTATTCGAGACGATGTATTCGAGATTATATCTATTATTCGAGACGATGTATTCGAGATTATATCTATTATTCGAGACGACGTATTCAAGATTATATTCGATGATAATTAGTATGCTATGATTGATTCAGTTTTTCCTTATTAATTGATTGCATCCATGCATTGTAATTTGAATATATTTCTTTTGTATTAGTTAAACAAAACCTATGGCGGACAATACCGGTAGAGAGGGAGAAGAGGCCCTGTTCAATATCATACGCAATCCTCGCGGGCCAGATGATGATCAGAATGAAGAAGATTATGACGGCTCCGAATATCTAAACAACACCGGGGAGGGTGATATGATATTCGATCGCGACGACCGAATTGATTAAGTCATGAACTATGAACATGACGAAGAAAATGTTGATCTTGAAACAACAAAGACCGGTGAGGTATATATATTTATATAAGCAGGCATCTGGTGATCATCACATGTTTTAAATTACTTAAAGATATATTAACGAATCGATCTTTCTTCTTTCAGCCATCCGGATCGAGCAAATCTTTAGGCATCAGGAAACGTGGCCCAAACAAAAAGTTGAAGGAGGGCGTAAAGTACAATATCGAGGCCATCAGACCTAATGGCGAACCATTAGCGCCTAAGAAGATTGCGGACAAGTTCATTCGTCGGTGCGGAGTTCTTGTGAAGGACCAACTCCCGGTCTCCCTTCAAGAATGGAGAGAGCCAGCAAAGCCACGTCCAGGAGTTACTTTTGTCGACGACAGACAAAAACTTCTGCTTTGGGAAACGCTCATGGAACATTTCACCCTACCAGATCATTTCACAGATGCAGATGTGGAGAAAGTCAAGCACGCTGCTCTTAGGAAGATGGCGATTGCATTTAAGAACCACAAGATTCGTGAATGGGCCAAGTACGTCAACGGAGGAAGGAAGACTCCAGTATTCGAGGGAACACTAGAGAAGCAAAGTGCTCATTGGGACGATTTCCTGAAATTCAAGGATTCGAAATTATCTAAGAAACGGTCGAGAATAAATAAGGCCAATGCCGCAAAAAAGGATAAGTTCCATAAGCTGGGGCCAGGTGGCTATGCGATGGGAATGCCTAAGTGGTATAAGTTTGAGAAAGAGATGCTGGATGAAGGTGTCATTCCAGAAACATTGAGCTGGCCCCCCAGGTGCAGGACTTGGTTCTATGCGCATGGGGGGAGTTGGACCCGAAGACAGGCAAAGTTTCAAAGAAGGCATGTCTGGACGGAGCCGAAGATAAGCTACTTGTTGCAATAGAAGAGCCTCGATCGGGGTTGTTCGAGCACAACAGAGAGAACGACGAGCTTACGCATGCCCTGGGAAATCCTGAACACCCGGGAAGAACATGAGGCATGGGCGCTATTCCGTGGTATGAGGGGTTTTCGGACTGGAACGCCGACTACAGGACCCGTGCGAGAAAGAAGATTGCGGAGGAGAAGAAGAGGAAGATGGAGGAGGAGCAGAGGAAGCTAGACTATGAACGCCTTCAAGGCCTAGAATCAGCGCACGCGGACTTGGCAGTCAAATTCCAGCGGCCGCAGGAGCAGATCGACTCACTTAGCCAGCAAAGGGGGTCTCAGCAGCTAGCGGATGATCCACCATTGGATAGCTCCGTCCCATCCATGCCGAGAAGCAGCGTGGGTTCCGCCCTGGGCGACGCATTGCCGGATAGCTACCCAGTGGATGACATCATGGAGAACACTAACTGCAAGTTACACTTCAAAATGAAGAACATATCCATGAAGGTGGCGGACGCCCTTGCTTTTACAAATCCCCCCGAAGCAACCTTCCATTGCAACCCGATTCCAGCGGGCTATGCTCGTGTCTTGGTTGATGAGGTGGTGGACCAATATTCAGGGCTAGAGCTTGACATTCCTGGAGGTGACGATGAGCACACACTAGGAGAGGCCAACCATCGTATCATCCTATGGAGAAAGGATTGCATATCTTTCGAAGGCCACCGACACCGCGTCATCCGACTTCTCGTCGCAGTCAGCCACCGAGTCAGCAGACTCCCGCTCCTCCAAGTCCACCAACGCGTCAGGCCACTCCTCCTCCAAGTCCGGCACAGCTTCAGGCCACTCCTCCTCCTCCAAGTCCGGCAAAGCGTCAGGCCACTCCTCCTCCAAGTCCGGCACAGCTTCAGGCCACTCCTCCTCCAAGTCCGGCACAGCTTCAGGCCACTCCTCCTCCTCCAACTCAGCCACGTCAGCCGTCTTTGCCGCCTCAATAATCACGGAACAGAGCCGCCTCAGCTATGGTGCGTAGCGGTACAAGTCGAGGTATTACTGGAGGAACAGGCGGAGGCAAGCGATTTCAATATGGTCCAAGCCTCGCGCCTCTTCCGCAGAGGTCTTACGACAAGTCCGAGGAGGAAAACATAGCCATATCAATGGCCGAGGTGGAAGCCCATTTTGCACCGAAACCGCCACCGCCGCCAAGGGAGAAAGTGCCTATGGAAAAGATTGACCACTTCATTCGTATGGCTAGAGCACCAGCTCCCAAGCCTATTGACATAGACTATGAGCGCCACATCAGGAAGTTAAATCGAGCACGTCTATAGAAAGAGGCGAGCTCGAGCTCGAGCAAATCAGCTGGCAAAAGGAGCGGTAAAACCGTTCCCCAGCTGGGAGAACAGGCGGCGCAATCAATCCCCCCGCTTGTTGTGCCAACAACACATGAGAGTAGGCGCGCCCAATATTATTGTGGGCAAACCGTTAACGTTCCCGGGGTGGGCGATGTGGTAATAACCGAGGAGCATATTGTGCAGGCTGAATCGATCGGGATCACTGTTCGACAACTCCTCGATATCGAGCCCGTGTCTCCGACTAGAGAGGAGGAAATAAAACAGAAATATGCCCGGGGCCAACCTTTGGTCGAGCCAGAGGAGGTCCATAAGCTCCCAACGAGAATGTATGAATTGCATCAATGGTACATGGACATTACCAAGATTTCCAATCGAGAGTCCCTCATGGTGACTGTCAACAAGGATCATTACTAACATGATAAAGCTGTGACCGTTGAGTATTCAAAACTATTTCAGCTATACAATCAAGACGCACTCGACAAATCTATCGTCAGTTGCTATTGTCTGTAAGTGATTTCTTTCTGTAATTTAAGTCTCAAGCTAGCTGTAGTGATCATTTTGATCAATCATTACCTGTAATTATCCTCACTATATTCTTTTCTGTGGTATTATGCAGGATGAAGATTTATGAAATGAAAAAAGGTGGATGCTATGGCATTGGGTTCGTTGACCCAAATACCATTAATGAATACACATGGAAAATAGATCCATATCACGAAAAAAGTGTAGAGGAAAGCATGCTACAGTTCTTTAAGGAACTCAAATACAATGAAGATATACTACTTCCTTACAACTTCCAGTGAGTCACACTGTCTTGTACTACAAATTCTGTTTTCCCTACTAGCTAGCTACATGTTTTTGCTTACATATGTCCACTTAATTAAGACATGCAACCGTGTGTGCATGCAGATTTCACTGGATCTTGTTAATCATTAAAGTTGACGAAGGAACAATTGAAGTACTAGACTCACTACTTAAGAAAGCAAGTGACTATACCATCGTGAAGGGGATAGTTAACAGGTAATTTCAATCATTATTAACTATATCTCGGCCTATTTAATTAGTTCGTCATTTCCTAATAACAACTATTTAATAACCCATTTATTCATTTTCTTTGTCGGTGGGCAGGGCTTGGGCAAAGTTCATCAGGGCCACTCCAGGCCCATGGAAACAAAATCTGAAATGGTATTGACCCAAGGTAAGTAATTAAGTAGTGCTAGCTAGCTGCCATCTCTTTAATTATCATGCTTGATTAATTATTATCTGATCAAATTTCATTCTCGTAAAGGCCCTAAAACAGGCGCCGGGGAATGATTTATGTGCATACTACGTTTGCGAGAACATTCGCATGATGGCGTCCGAAAGGAGCAAATCTCAAAGACAGGAGTGGGTACGATATCGATTGTCAGAACACTATTCACAATTTTTACACCATTATCGATATCTAGTCACACAACTAATACACATGCATATTGATCTCCTTCTTAACAGTTCAAAGAGGTGCGGGACAAGCTCCTAGCACAGGACCGCATAGAAGCAATTCAAGAGGAAATAGCGGGATTTTTGCTCGACCAGGTCATAGATCCCAAAGGAGAATACTATTACCCGCTACCGCCCCCATGAACCACTTCCAATTGTTATCATGCTCCGAAGGCACCAATTAGCTAGGCTAATGCCACTGGCTCCGAAGGCACCAATTAGGAGAAATTGTATATATATACATGTGTGTATATATGTGTGAATTAATTAATGGTGGTTGTGAGACATTCGATGATATA
>NC_041390.1:520731659-520744060 GCF_002162155.2 Triticum dicoccoides | reverse complement strand
TATGATCGGTTCTACTAGAAATTCTATTTATATATATGCATAACGTGTACAATATGTAGTATTGTAAAATACCAGCAAATGAAAAATAATTAAATGGAAAACACAAAATTAAATGAAAAAGAAATCATAAACCCAAAACCCCGCCAACCTTTTAATACCGGTTGGTGACACCAACCGGTACTAAAGGGCTCCCTGCCCCCAAAGCTGGCTCGTGCCGCGTGGTTGCCCTTTAGCACCGGTTTGTGCTGAACCGGTACTAAAGGGGGGCGGGGCCTTTAGTGCCTACACTTTAGCACCGGTTACCAAACCGGCACTAAAGGGCCTTACAAACCGGTGCTATTGCCCGGTTCTGCACTAGTGCACAAAAAGTATTGAATTTGTTAATATTTTTTGAACTCATGAATATTCTTAAATTTCATGGGCACATTTTGAATTCATGAATATTTTTTCAAATTTGATGATATTTTTTTATATTCATAAATGTTTTACCAATTCACAAATGTTTTGCAACGCAAGTATTTGAAAATTAGTAATAACTAATTATATCGTAACATTTTAAAATTTATGGTCATTTTCTAAAAAATATTACATGAAACAAAAAATCCAAAAAAATCTAATGTATGCTAGCAGAACTAGGAATGCTAGAATGATTTTGTTTTTCTCTAAGGAACACACATCAAACATGATATTGTTTTGCTTTGGGACATAAACCACCTCAGACTTAGACCCTTTATGGGCATCTATCGATGATTCGGATTCAGTAATTTGTGCATGTGCAGGAACCGTATTTTCATGGTGATCATGATTCCACAATATATTATTGGTCCACAGGCTAGATGATCCTGGTTCCATGATATGTGGATGCACATCCTTGATTATGTCAGTTGTTTTTGATATTCTACACCTTTTAAGCCTTGATCTGATGGGACAAAATTAGGAAACTTGAGCAGTGAATTTAGAATTGTTAGAAGTGACAGAGTTGAAGATCATTTCCTGCAGCAGTGAGAAGTTGAAAACCCAAGAGAGAATTAGATTTCTTTCTCAATTTAAGGCAGTGTTTTTCATGAAAATGGAGCTTTAATGCAAGGCATATCAAAATTATGATCCCAGCTAACTCAAATGGTCCAAATTGACCTAGAAGGTGCCCGAATCTCAACCGAAACAAAATTAATCAACATTTATAGTTTGACCTAGAAGATGCCCAATTTGTTAACTCTAGTAGCCTTAACAATTTTACTCCTTGGCAGGAAAGGGGTTTTATCGGTATTATCATAAAAGTTAATCCTAACAAAACTCCCATCATTAGAATTAATAAGGGGACCTCCAATACCAACCTAGTACACCAAAAATATAAGACTGAGTTAGGTTACAGGGAGAAGTACAGGGAGAAGTTGTGCAATGCCAAAGACATAGCTGTTTACAGTATGCGCTTTAATATAGGAGTAGTAAATTAAGGAGAAATTTCAGATTGTTTTTTTAAGAATACCAAGTTCATATAGATATATTATGATGCAAGCATCTATATAAATGCAAGAAAATAACAATCACAAGTGTACCTTCTTAATTTTGCAAGTGGACAACTGAAGGTCTCCACAGTCAAGTTCAGTAGGCTCCTCGCGAGGCTCGTCAGTCACTTCACCCATTGTGGCCAACAATAATCCATCACCAGCATCACACCCTATCGCCACTATACTTCTTTAAATGGCTTTTGTATCATGGAGAAAATATTTTCTGGACGAGCAGAAAGGAAATGCTTGTCAACGCTAGTAGCCTTTATTCTGAATTACACTGCAGGCATTCAGTTAACAAACTAGACTGCATTCAAGAAATAACTCTAGTATCCTTTTTTCCTATTTAGAGCGAACATGGCCGACAACAATGAGGCCGGCGGTTCAGGCAAGCAATTCTAGGAGCTGTCCCAGGAGATGGAGGAAGAACCTCACCGCTATGAGGACGCCGCGGAAGACACCGATCCCGACTACACAACCCCTAGTGGCATCGGGGATGACACCACTGATGGTGTCGCAGGGGATGCCACCACTGATGATGGCAGCGAACGCACAGATGGCAGCCAACCGAAGAGGCAACGGAAGGACCAGCGCCCGAACGTGCTTGACACCATCAAGAGGAATTTACTGAAGTGTCCTCCAGTGGGCAACCAACGGCGCCCAAAGAATTAGTCAGTGGGTACGCGGGACAACTCGGGTGCATTCTCCGGAGCACCGTCTCGATCAACACCGAGAACCTAAGGCATCGTGACCGAGGGAATTTGCGCAACCTCCTCTTCACAAAGTTGCATGAACGATACAAGTTCCCCGGTGACTTTGCAAACACACGCCTCTCAGGGAATAAAGTGAACAGTGCCGCCCTCACAAAGATGAGCACGGCCCTGGCTACTTGGAGAGCCGCGGTGAAGAGAAGGATTCTAAGTGGTGATAGTTATGAGAAGATCAAGGAGACATATCCTTCGATCATCGAAGCTGACTACCTGGAGTTCAAGATCAAGTGTGAGAGCAACGCATCCATGGAATCAAGTCAGTGGGGCAAAGATATGTGGGACTTGAACTTAGGGGTCCACAAACTCGGTCCCGGCGGTTACAGAGTGGCGGAACCTAAATGGGACAAGGAGGACGTGGAGTGTGCCGAGCAAGGCCTACCACCCCTCTTCGATAAATGCCATGAAAAGCAGACCAGGAACTATGTCAGGGCCCGATACAAGGTGGACCCGGTAACAAAGGAGCTTACCACAGATCCGAAGGTGAAGGCGCTTGAGCTTGTTCTGGTAAGGAATACACCCCCATGTAATTAGCTCCATATGGTTGCATTCTAATTAATGAAGCCAAATTTCTAAATGATTCACGTTCCTTCTGCAGGAAACTAAAAGCAGTAGCACAGGGTCGTCTCAGAGCTCCCCGTCTGGCCCTTGGACACCACTTTAAATAGGGCGTTTAACATAATGAAACACAAGGATAAGTGCAGTAAGCCGTCGTCAGTTGGTCGTGTGGCTAGCAAAGGCTTGTCCACAAAATGGTCGGAATACTATACTGCTGGGCGAAAGGAGAGAAAGACCAGCTCGGAAAGCTAGGAGCGCGAGGTTAAAGAACTCAAGGCACAAGTGGCATGGATTCCGGAGATAGTTGAAGAGCAAGCGCGAGACCAAGTGGGAGCGACGATCACCGCCATTATGCCTACCTTGCTTGAGGAGCTGCGGGGGTGGATTGCGGGCGGCCAACAGGGGCCGCCCCCGATTCCCAGCTTCACGGGCAGCATCTCGCACAACGCGCCGGCATTGGTGTCTCCGGCGGAGGCGGCATTGGTGTCTCCGGCGTCGGCGCCGGCATTGGAGCTTAATGCAGCTAGGTGTGGGAAGAATACACCGGCCGGCACCTTTGCAGCAAGCGGCCCCTCCGTCACTTGCACGCCCGCCGTTGGCGGTGCCTCGACATTAGCCGAGCTCGACGCCATCACAGTAACTAAGCCTCGGCCGATGACTTCATCTCCTTGCCTTTGATTGGGCATATCTAACGCCCTACATGTTTTCGCAGGGCGCCGCCAACGTTCCATGCACTCTCCTGCACTTCGTGGACGGCGAGTTGATCGATGTCGCCAAGGCCAAAATCATTGAACCGGGCAACCGCGTGTTCCAGGGTAATCCGATGCCACCCACCATGTATAGGGCTCAACTGGTTCGGGTGCTGCGGGGCTGCAATGACTTGTTACCTCCGTATCGACCCCCTGGGCCCGACGAAGATGATGTGATGACCCTCAGCGCCTGCTTAGGCTGGTCCATGCTTTGGCTAAAGAGCCAGATTCGTTTGGGGGCGGGGGACAACACCGCCAGTCGTGCCGGCGCCAAGCCATGGCAAGACCGCCACAATGCTACCGCCGTCAGCTGATCCGGACATGCATATGGCACAGGATCTGGATGACGACGATGGTACATTTACCAACGTCGATAAGTACTTCAACTAACATGGGTACGGTGACGAATTCTTGGGGCCTCCTTCTCAAGAACCCAACCCTGCAAAAGATGATCGCGATCTAGCTGGTACCACGGAGAAACCCAATTGCAACAGGCATCGTCTGGCGTTCAGTTCTCAGGAGACGCCTCCAACTGTCGCCTTTATCGAGACTCAAATAGCCGAGATGCGAAATATTATCAGCCCAACACACTCAAGAAGGTGGTCTCTGAGCAGAACTCGATCCCATTACAGCAGAAGAAGCAGAAGGGACAGAAAAGAAAAAATAACAAGGGTGCGAGCCAGTAGACACCGAGTACGATCCGTGCTCAGGACGGGCCACCAATACCTAAGGATATCTCGAGGAGAGTGCATGTGGCGGGTAGGCCGATGCTACCGACTAATCTGCTCAATGCTACAACCGGTGCTATGCGGAGTCTGCATGACAGTGTTCTTTCTATGGAGAAGCGGCGTCTCTCCGAGAACGATGTGGCATACCCTGTTTTCGTGGCCAAGGTGCCATAGGGCAAGGGCTTTGTCGATAGCACCATCGGGCGTATGATCGTCCTGCGTTTTGATGACATCTTCGCTATCTTTAACCTTCATCCGCTGCACTACACCTTCCTTCGGCTATTTTATCTCAGTATGCAGATGCAGATCATTAGAAACAAGACCCCGGACATCGTGATAGTCGACCCCTTCTACATGCGTGCCAAAATCTTGGGCAGCACTGGGGACTAGCATGTCGCGAGTTCATACCTCGAAGGCGTCATTCTGGCGAACCCAAATAAGGATAACTTCCTTGTGCCTTACTTTTCCAAGTAAATCATCCCCTCATTGCCCCGTAACATATGATTTCTTAGATTTCGATCGTTCTTTTTTTTCTAACATTCTGTGTTTTGTGCAGTGACACACATTGCACACTCATCCACTTAAGCCTGAAATATTCCATGGCCACGTATTTCAACTCGGACTGTCACTCGAAGAAAGACAACAAAAATATGAAGAAAGTTCTTGACGATGCTCTCCCCGGCTACGACAAATCTAGAGGCACCTTCAAGAGGCCAGTTTGTAGGTACGGCGAGCACGTGTTCACCCACGTAACGACGTTCCCCTGCGTCAAGCAGCCACCTGGCAGTCAGAAGGATGCCTACTATGCCCTCCATCACATGCGGGCGATCGTACGGGACCATAATCACCTTCTGCTACCAAATAATCTCAAAGATTGGGCCGCACGCTTGTCGCAATTCAAGACGAGGACATCAGACAAGAATTCTTTCGCATCCAGTCGGAGTTTGTGGAAATCATCTATCAAGATGTCCTTCGTACCTCAGGGTAGTTCTACCTCAAATATCAACCGTCCAACAGTGAAATAGAAACGACGCTACAAATGCAGGCTGACAACAATCGCGATTTCATGACCATCACAAAAGATGGCGGCTTCATCCACGCTCCGGTCCCTGAGTTGAGTCGAAAGTATTGATGCTATGTAGTTCTGAATTATTGATTAGCTCATGTTGTAATTAAACTTTCATGAACTTGTATGTCTCTTTAGTTTGGACAGTCGTTCAACTTATATGTAATTGATGCTATTTATTAGTAGGACCATGAATCATGCTATTAATGTGTTGCTTTTCTCTTCCGATCCTTTTGGTGCATACTTATATATTGCTTATATATTATCTGTGAATTTCTACTGACGCTTTGTTTGTCTAGTGCATAGAGATGCCCTCGTATGTCGTGTACAAGGGTAAGGTTTCCGGAGTGTACGACGACTGGGAGGAGTGTCAGAGACAGGTTCACCGTTTCAGTGGTAATAGTTACAAAGGGTACACCACTAGGGCGAAGGCGGTAGCTAGATACGCGCGCTATCTAGCGGGAGAGAGGAGGGAGCGGAGGAGGAACCGGACGAAGACCAGTTTCATCGCGATGATGCTCATCGTGACCGTAGCTCTCTTCTATGTGATGGTTGTTTAGATGATCGATATCGACTTTGTAATGTGACGACAAACTCGGCTAATATGATGAACTTTGCTAATGTCTCAATACCTAAACTTGGCTAATGTTTGAACTTTGTTCGCTATTTCGAATTTGGAGACTAATATGATGAATTCTATTGTGTGATGTTTATATTTTGTGTTGTAACGTATTTTTGTAGCCTGTGCAAATACCAGAAAAGCAAAAAAAATAATTCCTAATATTCATAGTAGTGGTGCACCGTATTGAGAATTAGTGACGCACCAAGATAAATACCAGTGGCGCATTATCGGGCATAGTAATGGCGCACTTGGGGCATAGGTGAAGGCAAATATGGCCCTCAGTAGTGGCGCACCATATTGAGCATTAGTGGCGCACAAGGCTAAATACCAATGGCACATTATGGGCATAGTAATGGCGCACTTGGGGGTATACGTGACGGTAAATATGGCCCCTAGGAGGCATAGTAATGAAGCACTGTTGGACATAATAATGGCACACTATATGGTGCGCCACTGTTATATGGGATACTAATGGCGCACCATAGGTGCGCCATTACTATTTGTTACTAGTGGCCTGTTAATAGTGGCGCACCTATAGTGCGCCATTAATAGCAAAAACTGGTGCGCCACTAACAGCCTTTTTTCTAGTAGTGAGAACACTACGGATCGGGGCAAGTTGTTTATTCGTCCACGTATATCTAGCGTCAGTCCTAGCAATTTCCCGTAAGGCACAAGGTGCGATAGCGTTATTGAATAGGGTTACTCTCGGCCAGTCGATATTGCGGGTATTCTTATCCACCCTCGAGCGAATAAGGTTAAAATCACCCCCGAGCATGATGGGGATATCTGCGGCTTGCTTGGCCCCAACCAAAGCTTGGATTTCACCCAGGAAATCCGCCGCGCGCGAGTGATCAGCCGGACCGTAAACACAAACTATCGCCCAAACAGCTAAGAAAACACGGTGCTTAATCGTAACAAAAATAAAGAAAGAGCCCGATTCCCAGCTTACAGCATCACATACATCACTATTACATCCCAAAAGAAGGTTGCCCGAATGACCATAAGAGGGGACCCAACCCCACACAAAATGATGGAGGGGATCGTAGGCCGCAAGATCTCTATAGGTAAAATCAGCTTTGATCGTCTCTTGGAGCGTCACGACATCGATACTTTCACGGGCAATATACTCTCTAAGATGTGTAGGCCTACCCGAGTGACCGCAACCCCGAATATTACAGAACAAGTAATGCATCAGATAATACGATTACGAAGGCGTACCCCTCTAGAGGTCACCGACTTTGCCACACATTTTTTGGCCGGGGCACGGCTTGTAGAGGGGGTTGCTTCCACCTCCCTGGTTTCAACACCACCGTCCGACAGAACTAACGGGCGAGCGCCGGCAATAGTCCCTACTGTGTCAGGGGCTGCCGGGGCCGCGGCGTTGGCCTTGGCCGCAGCCGCTGCTTCAGTCATGTTAGACTTAATCTTAATTCGTGTATCTGCATATTTAGTTTTCGTAATGCATGTAGCATAATTAGGGAGTAGCTAGTCGACAAAGTTTCAGCGAAGATGCGCAGAGGAGGCGAGATGTCGGATGTCGTGCGATGCGGCGAGCGCGACGAGATGCCGACTGTGCCGTGTGATACGGCGATGCCATGAGAGTCGGCAAGATGCGACAAGGCTGGAGCATGATGGGTTGGTTTAGGTTGAGTCGGATGACACGGCAAGGTCGTGTGATACGGCAAGCGCGTGGACGGGTTGAAGCAAGACCGGCTGAATGGATCAGTACGTTGGAGCCAAGAGAATTGATGGGTTTGTGAGGGTGTTAGCTGCATGCGTGGAGTAGTTATCTACTCCCTCCGTTCCACAATACATACCTTCCATTTGTCAAAATATAGATGTATCTAGACATGTTTTAGTATATAGGTACATTTATTTTTGGATAAATGGAAGTTAAAGTATTTTGGAACGAAGGGAGCAGTAGTTAGCTGCATGCACGTACTAGTCTTTTGACCCTAGAGAGATTCTAGGAGAAGATAAGATCATGGGTTAGTGCATGTAGTTAGTTGGTTAGTGGAGCAACTAGTGTGGAGACGTGGTGGCCGGGTGTGATGGCCGGCGTGCATGAGTCTTGTATCTATTATTTAAATGACCAGATGAATGAGATAGAAGGTCGAGAGGGCTAGAGAAAGGATGTAGCATATGTGTTTCACCGGGAGTTAAGGCAAAGCAAGTGTTCTCCCTGGTGAAGTGTGTGTGTACGTGTGAGTTCTTCTCCTTGTCCTGTGTGTTCTTGTGTGAGAGAAACCGAGTCCTTGAGAGAGAGTTGCGCGAGGCAGCTCGAGGTAGAAGAAGAAGCGGCGCTGCAAGGAGGCGGCGCCAACAAGCCAGAGCCACTTGGGCATCCTCGCGAGCAAGGATAAGAGAAATAAGCGCACCTCCCTCCAAGCCTAACTCAAAACCATCGTCGGCTAGGATCGTAGCTAATTGTGAATCAGTAAAAGCATTCAGAATCTTATAGGAGGGAGGGATTACCTGAAGTCTCGAGGTTCTTGTCAGCAAGGCGGAGCTGCGCACTCTTCATGGAAGAAAGGTCCCCCAGCGCGGCCTTAGCCCTGGCACTAGGAGCACGCAGAGAGTCCGGGGAGGCTTTGGAACGCTTGGCCTTGGTTGACAATTAGATGCTTTCAAACCATCAGCTTAGGGAGATTCGACATCATGAAGGCTGACGGTTTTTCCTCACATTCACCCGACCTATGTATAGCGTTGGTCTTGTCTTCTGTTCCACATGTATGTGAAATCATGTTTTCGTGACTCTATGGAGCAGAATCAGTGAAGGCCGGTGCATACAATGTTGGCAGCATGAGGTCAGTGAATTGATATTTTTTAGGTTGCGCACTATCTTTTGACATGCCACAAATGTGTTTGTGTTTCTTACATACACATGAACACCATGTATTAATGTTTTCTTGATTGCTACAAATAGTTAAAAATATGTGTCCTTACTGGTGTATGGCTGTTGTGAGGAAGGATTTTAGTCATGATTCCTTTCGTATTCCGTACAAAGACAAACACATTTGTGGCATGTCAAAAATCATGATGAACGGACAATTTAAGGAGGATGTAGGAGACATGATAGCATGCACACGCATAAATGGAGACTCAAAACAGACGCGTCCAGTCACTGACCGGGCACGTCCACGGTCGTATAGGACTTGAATTAGCTCATTGTGGTTGGAGGTGCTCTTATCTGCCATACCACCAGGCCAAGAGATGTCACGTCATAATAGGTGCATTACCAGGATGCACAAATTAAAAAATATCAAATTTTTCGAAAGGTATTCTGTTGAGTAAATAGGCAATTTCTCGATTAAATTAATCCACGAGTAAACCACTAGCACGGCATTGACACAAATAAACACATACTGATATTCAGTCAAGCTAGCACATACTACGCTAATTGCAGAAAGACCTACGTATAACGCTAGCATGGCTAAAACAGAAAACAGTAGGAGCGGGATAAACGAGTTATACCCTTCAGTATGCCATGCAGAGGCCACGGCTTTGGTGGCGGCATCGGCGTCCTCGGCGGCCTTCTTGTCGGCTTCAGCTTTCTCGGCGGCGGCACGTTCGGCGTCGGTGGACATGGTGATGATGAAGGCGACGCGAACGTAGAGGAAGTAGACGATCGGAAGCGAGCAGTTGCGTAATCGCTGCCCAAAAACCTATTCACCCCTCACCCCGTACAGGAACCAGAAGAGCGTGGTTTTGGAGACCTGCTCTCCCGTTGACCGTGTACGCGGCGGACGGGATGGAGTCACCGGCGGCAGCAGCAGCAAGGGAACGACGGTGGGCGTGCGCGTGGAGCAGATGTGATCTGTTCGTGGCGGCTAGGGTTATGAGACACCGCACACTTATATAGACGCAGCCGCGTGGAGAGACATGGGCTCGACCCACGTCCGAGTCCGTGACAGCCCACGATCCGACGTCTCATATCGTGGCCCAGCTGTCAGAACTCTCCGTTAGTGACTGGCAAAAATAAGCGTGTAGGTGTGAGCTCGGCTCGGCTCAATCCCGCAACCCACGGCGCATCGTGACGAGGCGGGTGGCGGAGGAGGAGTGTGCGAGGGCCTCTTCTCTTCTCAAGCTCCAATAGCATGTAGAAGAGAAACCCTTATAAACCACTCCAACTCTCCTTCCACTAGCGGGGTGGGACTAAACTTCCCACTACACCTAGTGCCATATAACCCACATGGGCCCTTAGAGATTTTTCAGAAATTGCTATATGGGCCTAGAGACCATCTCAAATTTCAGCAATCCCCCACCAGATCTCGAGGGCGCATTGTGCTCTGTTCCAATTGCTATTTCGATATACCAGTGTGTCAGTGAAGACTTGTTAAGGTTGAACTTCACCTAGAGCAAGTAGCTACACTCCTTCACAACTGAACAATGGACTATGCCTTGAATTGTCAGTTTTGCGTAAAGAAGTTTCACTACATGTCTTACTAGTACTAGGCTGCCGAAGGCTGACCCCTCGGGTGGAGCATATAAGTCACACTCCTGGCCTATTCATGAGCTTACTAGAGATCACCCCAATCTCATAGACTGTGACCAGCAGTCGGGCTCACATAGATGTGTTCCTCCAGAGATCGCGCTGTAGGATAGCATCTTGCTTACATAAGCTTTGGAACACATTAAGACAATAGTCATCCTACCATACAGTATCGAGAGTATTACATCTTCAACGGAGTGGGTTAGTATACTTACTCTCCTCAGTTCACCACTGGCTTGTTTTCCCAGGTCCTAATTCACAGGATCTCCGATCACATAGGTTGGGTTACTACCATGGCAACTCATGTGGGTCTCATACCCATCTCCCTTGATGCATTATCTATCACAACACGTGATAGCCCTTTGATAAGGGATCTGCCAGATTCTTAGCCGTATGGACATATTCGAACGCTATCACTCCAGAGTTTCTTAATTTTCTGACAACTTTTAATCTCATTCTTATGTGTTTGGTGGACTTCATGTTGTCCTTTGAACTCTTCACCTTGGTGATGACAGTCTGATTGTCACAGTTCATAAGGATAGCTGGAACCAGTTTATCAACCAATGGCAAGTCCATCAAAAGATCTCGAAGCCATCTCACTTCAACACCAGATGTGTCTAATGCTATTAATTCTGCTTCCATTGTCGATCTCGTTAAGATCGTTTGCTTGCAAGACTTCCAGGAAATAGCGCCACCTCCAAGAGTAAACATATACCCAGTTGTGGCCTTCATCTCATTAGCATCAGAGATCCAATTCGCATCACTATACCCTTCAAGTACCGACGGGTATCCGGTATAGTGAAGTCCATAGTTCATAGTACCTTTCAGATAGCGCATAACTCTCTCAACAACATGCCAATGTACATCACCCGGTTTGGAAACAAACCGGCTCAGTTTGCTCACAGCAAACGCGATGTCAGGCCTCGTTGCGCTCGCTAGGTACATCAGTGAACCAATGATTTGAGAGTATCTCAATTGATCTTTAGCCATGCCTTTGGACTTTCGAATCAACACGCTAGGATCATATGGTGTTTGAGATGGCGTGCAGTCCGAATATCCAAAACGACTCAACACCTTCTCAACATAGTGGGATTGCAGAAGTGTAATTCCACCCTCATTATCTCTCAGTAGCTTGATGTTCAAGATAACATCAGCCACACCAAGGTCTTTCATCTCAAAGTTCTGTGATAGAAACGATTTGACCTCCTCGATGACTTTGAGGTTTGTTCCGAATATCAGTATGCCATCAACATACAAGCACAATATAACTCCTTCGCCCCCACCATGGCGATAGCACTACTAGGAAAAGGGCTACTAATGGTTCACCAGTTTTGCCTACTAATGGCGCATCACTGGTGCGCCATTAGTATCACACCACTAGTATTTTTTACTAATGGCGCACCACTGGTGCGCCATTAGTATAGGCCACGGTGCGCCATTAGTATAGGCCACTGGTGCGCCATTAGTATAGGCCACTGGTGCGTCATTAGTATTTTTGAATTTTGAAGGCGGGAAAATAGTAGTGGCGCACCGTCTAACCCCCACCGTGCACCATTGCTATTTTTGAATTTTGATTTTGGATCTGGATCGTGATTTTTTTGCCCATTTTTTGCTCGTTTTTTTGGCACGATATTATTTCAAATTTTGTTCCTGTTTTTGGATCTTGTACGTTCTTTTGCCGTGTTCTTTTGCCGGAGAGGAGTTCACCGGAGAGGAGGAGGAGGAGGTCACCGGAGAGGCGCTCGCCTACATCGCCGGAGAGGAGGAGGAGTTCGCCGGAGAGGAGGAGGAGGAGGTCGCCGGAGAGGAGGAGGAGGAGGAGGTCGCTGGATAGAAGTTCACCAGAGCATCGGAGAGGAGGAAGGAGAAACCATGAGGGGATGGGAGGAGAGGAGGGAGGAGGAGCTCACC